>NW_028252292.1:0-64663 GCF_964263255.1 Lissotriton vulgaris
GGGCCTCAGTCGGTCCCCCTCTTCGCCGCGATATGCAAATCAGCTCTGACCCTGTTGCCCCATGGGAACAGTCCAGTCCGAACTACAAAAGCCATGTCCTTCCCAGAATGGAATCAAGCATCCGAGGACCGGAACGGTTTCGAGGTAACACCTCTCATCAGCCCGGCTAGCTTGACTCCAAGTGGTGTGGAGTGCCTGGGACCCACGTCTGGGCATCCCCAGCGCACTTAGGGCGGCAATTGCAAAAACAACAAGTGATAGACCGAATGTGGAACAATGTCACACATTCCCCCAGTCAAAAGATCTGGGCCCAAATCCATCGTTTCTTTGCACTCCACACCACCCTGGGTTAGACAATGGCGATATGCAAATCAGCTCTGACCCTGTTGCCCCATGGGAACAGTCCAGTCCGAACTACAAAAGCCATGTCCTTCCCAGAACGGAATCAAGCATCAGAGGACAGGACCGGTTTCGAGGTAACACCTCTCATCAGCCCGGCTAGCTTGACTCCAATTGGTGTGGAGTGCCTGGGACCCACGTCTGGGCATCCCCAGCGCACTTAGGGCGGCAATTGCAAAAACAACAAGTGATGGACCGAATGTGGATCAATGTCACACATTCCCCCAGTCAAAAGATCTGGGCCCAAATCCATCGTTTTTTTGCACTCCACACCACCCTGGGTTAGACAATGGCGATATGCAAATCAGCTCAGACCCTGTTGCCCCATGGGAACAGTCCAGTCCGAACTACAAAAGCCATGTCCTTCCCAGAACGGAATCAAGCATCCGAGGACCGGACCGGTTTCGAGGTAACACCTCTCATCAGCCCGGCTAGCTTGACTCCAAGTGGTGTGGAGTGCCTGGGACCCACGTCTGGGCATCCCCAGCGCACTTAGGGCGGCAATTGCAAAAACAAAAAGTGATGGACCGAATGTGGATCAATGTCACACATTCCCCCAGTCAAAAGATCTGGGCCCAAATCCATCGTTTTTTTGCACTCCACACCACCCTGGGTTAGACAATGGCGATATGCAAATCAGCTCTGACCCTGTTGCCCCATGGGAACAGTCCAGTCCGAACTACAAAATCCATGTCCTTCCCAGAACGGAATCAAGCATCCGAGGACCGGACCGGTTTCGAGGTAACACCTCTCATCAGCCTGGCTAGCTTGACTCCAAGTGGTGTGGAGTGCCTGGGACCCACGTCTGGGCATCCCCAGCGCACTTAGGGCGGCAATTGCAAAAACAACAAGTGATGGACCGAATGTGGACCAATGTCACACATTCCCCCAGTCAAAAGATCTGGGCCCAAATCCATCGTTTTTTTGCACTCCACACCACCCTGGGTTAGACAATGGCGATATGCAAATCAGCTCTGACCCTGTTGCCCCATGGGAACAGTCCAGTCCGAACTACAAAAGCCATGTCCTTCCCAGAACGGAATCAAGCATCCGAGGACCGGACCGGTTTCGAGGTAACACCTCTCATCAGCCCGGCTAGCTTGACTCCAAGTGGTGTGGAGTGCCTGGGGCCCACGTCTGGGCATCCCCAGCGCACTTAGGGCGGCAATTGCAAAAACAACAAGTGATGGACCGAATGTGGATCAATGTCACACATTCCCCCAGTCAAAAGATCTGGGCCCAAATCCATCGTTTTTTTGCACTCCACACCACCCTGGGTTAGACAATGGCGATATGCAAATCAGCTCTGACCCTGTTGCCCCATGGGAACAGTGCAGTCCGAACTACAAAATCCATGTCCTTCCCAGAACGGAATCAAGCATCCGAGGACCGGACCGGTTTCGAGGTAACACCTCTCATCAGCCCGGCTAGCTTGACTCCAAGTGGTGTGGAGTGCCTGGGACCCACGTCTGGGCATCCCCAGCGCACTTAGGGCGGCAATTGCAAAAACAACAAGTGATGGACCGAATGTAGATCAATGTCACACATTCCCCCAGTCAAAAGATCTGGGCCCAAATCCATCGTTTTTTTGCACTCCACACCACCCTGGGTTAGACAATGGCGATATGCAAATCAGCTCTGACCCTGTTGCCCCATGGGAACAGTCCAGTCCGAACTACAAAAGCCATGTCCTTCCCAGAACGGAATCAAGCATCCGAGGACCGGACCGGTTTCGAGGTAACACCTCTCATCAGCCCGGCTAGCTTGACTCCAAGTGGTGTGGAGTGCCTGGGACCCACGTCTGGGCATCCCCAGCGCACTTAGGGCGGCAATTGCAAAAACAACAAGTGATGGACCGAATGTGGATCAATGTCACACATTCCCCCAGTCAAAAGATCTGGGCCCAAATCCATCGTTTTTTTGCACTCCACACCACCCTGGGTTATACAATGGCGATATGCAAATCAGCTCTGACCCTGTTGCCCCATGGGAACAGTCCAGTCCGAACTACAAAAGCCATGTCCTTCCCAGAACGGAATCAAGCATCCGAGGACCGGACCGGTTTCGAGGTAACACCTCTCATCAGCCCGGCTAGCTTGACTCCAAGTGGTGTGGAGTGCCTGGGACCCACGTCTGGGCATCCCCAGCGCACTTAGGGCGGCAATTGCAAAAACAACAAGTGATGGACCGAATGTGGATCAATGTCACACATTCCCCCAGTCAAAAGATCTGGGCCCAAATCCATCGTTTTTTTGCACTCCACACCACCCTGGGTTAGACAATGGCGATATGCAAATCAGCTCTGACCCTGTTGCCCCATGGGAACAGTCCAGTCCGACCTACAAAAGCCATGTCCTTCCCAGAACGGAATCAAGCATCCGAGGACCGGACCGGTTTCGAGGTAACACCTCTCATCAGCCCAGCTAGCTTGACTCCAAGTGGTGTGGAGTGCCTGGGACCCACGTCTGGGCATCCCCAGCGCACTTAGGGCGGCAATTGCAAAAACAACAAGTGATGGACCGAATGTGGATCAATGTCACACATTCCCCCAGTCAAAAGATCTGGGCCCAAATCCATCGCTTTTTTGCACTCCACACCACCCTGGGTTAGACAATGGCGATATGCAAATCAGCTCTGACCCTGTTGCCCCATGGGAACAGTCCAGTCCGAACTACAAAAGCCATGTCCTTCCCAGAACGGAATCAAGCATCCGAGGACCGGACCGGTTTCGAGGTAACACCTCTCATCAGCCCGGTTAGCTTGACTCCAAGTGGTGTGGAGTGCCTGGGACCCACGTCTGGGCATCCCCAGCGCACTTAGGGCGGCAATTGCAAAAACAACAAGTGATGGACCGAATGTGGATCAATGTCACACATTCCCCCAGTCAAAAGATCTGGGCCCAAATCCATCGTTTTTTTGCACTCCACACCACCCTGGGTTAGACAATGGCGATATGCAAATCAGCTCTGACCCTGTTGCCCCATGGGAACAGTCCAGTCCGAACTACAAAAGCCATGTCCTTCCCAGAACGGAATCAAGCATCCGAGGACCGGACCGGTTTCGAGGTAACACCTCTCATCAGCCCGGCTAGCTTGACTCCAAGTGGTGTGGAGTGCCTGGGACCCACGTCTGGGCATCCCCAGCGCACTTAGGGCGGCAATTGCAAAAACAACAAGTGATGGACGAATGTGGATCAATGTCACACATTCCCCCAGTCAAAAGATCTGGGCCCAAATCCATCGTTTTTTTGCTCTCCACACCATGTAAGACATTGATCTACATTCTGTCCATCAAATTGTTTTTTGTAATTTTCTCCCTGAGTGTACTGGGGTAGCTCAGACGTGGGTCCCAGAGCATCCACACCACTGGAGTCAAGCTAGCCGGGCTGATGAGAGGTGTTACCTCGAACCCGGTCCGGTCCTCGGATGCTTGATTCCGGTCTGGGAAAGATATGGCTGTTGTAGTTCGGACTGGACTGTTCCCATGGGGCACAGGGTCAGAGCTGATTTGCATAAAGCCATTATCTGACCCAGGGTGGTGTGGAGTGCAAAAAACGATGGATTTAGGCCCAGATCCTTGTACTGGGGTGAATGTAAAACATTGATCTACATTCTGTCCATCAAATTGTTTTTTGTAATTTTCTCCCTGAGTGTACTGGGGTAGCTCAGACGTGGGTCCCAGAGCCTCCACACCACTGGAGTCAAGCTAGCCGGGCTGATGAGAGGTGTTACCTCGAAACCGGTCCGGTCCTCGGATGCTTGATTCCGGTCTGGGAAAGATATGACTGTTGTAGTTCGGACTGGACTGTTCCCATGGGGCACAGGGTCAGAGCTGATTTGCATAAAGCCATTATCTGACCCAGGGTGGTGTGGAGTGCAAAAAACGATGGATTTAGGCCCAGATCCTTGTACTGGGGTGAATGTAAGACATTGATCTACATTCTGTCCATCAAATTGTTTTTTGTAATTTTCTCCCTGAGTGTACTGGGGTAGCTCAGACGTGGGTCCCAGAGCCTCCACACCACTCCGACGGCCACAGAGGGCCCGCCCTTTGCCCGGGCTTAGCCCGCGCGCGGTCCCGCGACGCGGGGGCTCGCGCTGGCCTTAAGCGCACCTCCGGGGGCGGGACAGGATGCAGGATGCGCGCCTTCCTGGGCGCAAGGGGTGCTGGGAAGTGTAGTTCCCGATCTGCCGCCTCGCCGCGATGATCGGGAAGCGGCAGGCAGCAGGGTCTGAAGGTCCGGTGGCAACAGGGGAGCAGCGCTCGGGCTGCGACAGTCCAGAATCCCCAAAGGTGACCTCCCAGGTCAGGAAAGGTAGCAGGTCCCCATGTGTCTCTGAAGGCCTCAACTTTCAAGCCATTGATGAGGGGCTCCTGTCTATACTTGCTCAAAGTGTTTGGGCAAGCAGTCAAATTGGCAAACCCCATGCCAGTCTCATAGACAAGAGTATCTGAGTTAGGGGACCTGGTTAGGCCAGAATCCACCTGACCCCCAAAAGTAAACCCACCCAAATTCTTTGGGGTGCTCCCACCACCTGGGGGACCACTGCTAACAGTGACAGGAGGTGTTGGAGCTTTACCTGGAGGTATATTTTCCTTATTACCATTCTTTGGACAACAGCTGTCTGATTTCCATTGTCCAACCTGTTTACAGGCATGGCAGTAAGGATTTTTCTCTGTAGAGGAAGTGTTGGGGGACCCACCCTTTCCATTGGAGTTTTGGGGCCCTGGGGAAGTCTTCTCTTTGGATTTATCCCCACCCTTCTCTTGAGGCTTGGTAGTCTCTTTCTTTTGGTCACCACCCTGGTTCTTAGGCCTGATCCTGGTTCTGACCCATTTGTCTGACCTCTTACCCAATTCTTGTGGAGAGGTCAGATCAGAGTCAACCAGGTGCTGATGTAGAAGCTGATTTTGACAATTACTTAAGATTTGCTCTCTCATAATTAAATTATACAATCCTGTATAGTCAGTAACCCTACTTCCCAGCAACCAGCCCTCCAGAGCCTTAGTGGCACACTCAACAAATTCAGACCAGTCCTGAGTCTGTGTCTTCTGGGTGTCTCTGAACATTAACCTGTACAGTTCAGTGGTTAAGCCTAACCCGTCAATTAGAGCACTCTTCAGGACCAGGTAGTTTCTAGAATCCCCATCACTAACTGTGAGGAGTCTGTCTCCGCCTCTACCTTCAAAGGAGAACCACAAGATTGCTGCCCACTGCTCCTGAGGAATCTGCTGTACTCTGCAAGCCCTCTCAAGTGCAGGCATCCATTTGTGGATATCATCCCCAGCTTTGTAGGGGGGCACAATCTCACTCAGGTTTCTGGTATCAAAAGACCTGTCTTTATCCTTTTGGATAATGCTGCCACCAGTGGGTTCTATTACCCCACTCTCTCTAGGCTGTCTTGCTCTAGCAAGTTTCTCTTGGTCCAGGGCAACTTCTAATTCTTGTCTCTGGATCCTAAGTTCAGCCTCTCTCATTTTGGCCTCATGATCCCTTCTCTGAGGGCTAGTCATCTTCCTTCTGGAGTGACCATGAGAACCTCTAGAAGCCAGGGAGGTATTGGAGTCACCTGAGTGATTCCTCCTCCTCCTACGCTCCTTATTAAGTCCACCTGGGTGCCTGGGCAAGGTCGTCCTTGCTTCAGTCCCAAATACACTTAAGTTAGCCTGGTTAAGCCTGCTGACTTGCACCTGACTATTTCTGCCATCATCAGAATCACTGCTCCCCCCTTCTGTCTCCTCTTCTTCTTCCTCCTCCTCATCTACCTGAGGAGCTCCAGTGACTTGGTCACCCTCATCTACCTGGACTATGGGGACAGGGGCATCTGTAGTGTCATCTTCAGAAGGAGAGCCTCCATCAGCAGTCCCTGTGGGGTCTGCTTTAGAGGTCTTTAAAGCCTCAGACTGGTCTAAGAGCTCTCTAAGGTGGTCTGTAGTAGGGGATGGCCCTGTCTTCAGACCTCTTAAGACACAAAGCTGTCTTAGTTCCTTAAAGGAAAATATAGCAAATCCGGATGGTGCCCTTGGAGGGTCACTCTCAACAGGAGTAAGTCCACTGGACCCCTCTGCTCCAGACATTGCTCTAGTTTGGGTGGATATGTTGCAATCTACCTACACTGGTGTTTACCTACTAAACCTATCTAGTAGTTGTAGTCAGGGTGTGCTACTCCCTATCCTCTACAACAACTAAGTTCAGTAGAACATAAGTATACTAGTCTTGTTTTATATGTACCTAGCAGGTACCTGTATGATCTTTCAAATGATAATCTCAAAGATTTGTAATGGTAAAACAAACAGCAAGCTCAAATCCCAATCCGCTGCTCACCAATGTGAGAAGTTGGCCTGGTATATGATGCTCACTAGTTCTAGTGATCACCTTGTACCATGCCAAGCAACCCTTATGATGATCGGTTGTAAGTCAACCTTATAGACCAGTTATCCTAGTGGTAACGTGGACAAAGCAGTCTTAGGCTAAACTCTGAAAGGCATGTGAAGCAAGCTGTTTTACCATATACAACCCCCTTGAATACCAAATGAAAGGACACCACACAGATATATATTGAATATATATATAGATTTATTAACTACAAATATCCCCTGGACTCTTTATGAGCACAGAAGCACAAGCGTTAAACACAAGACAGTTTAAAATACACAAACGTTGCACAATATGGATGAGCCCTAGGGGCCACCTAAACCATATACTAAGAAAGTGGTATAAGAGATACCAATTAAAAAGGAAATAGGCCTAGGGCCTTGGGAATCACTGGAGCTGATCGGGACTAGCAGTGACTAAGTCGGGAAAGGCCCGCGGGACTCGGGTGCAGTGTTTAAAGTGCACGCACTCACCAATGCAATGTCTATGGTGCGTAAAAAGTACAAAGTTAGTTAGGAACCTTCCGAGTGACCTAGAAAGCTGAAACTTAAGACACAGACACTAGAGGTGTGTACCAGTGTGGGAACACCGGCCACCGAAGACCTGAAAGCAGAGGGGACAATGTTCAAAGTCACTAGCCAGTGACTACCGTGGAACCAGATTGGAACCAGGCGATGTCGGGTGCAAACAGGCGATGAGGTGTAGCTTCTCTCTGCAGCCACGTGGACACGAGGGGTTGAGGACGTCCAGGAGTCAAACACGACCTGTCCCACGCAGGCTTCTCGCTGCTGGCGGTGTCGACAACTTGATTGGAGCAAACAGGCCTTGGCTAATGCAAGCCACTCAGGAATCAAAAAAGGCTTATCACTTGGACCAGCAAGGTCAAAGCGGGTGCTCCCTTTTACAGGAGTGAGGGCAAGTCTGGAGCAACCAGACCCGTGGTGTAGTTTGTAGGTTTTGTCGCCAAGATGGCCACTGACCATGTGGCTAGTTGCCGGGATGTCGCGTCGAGTGGCACAATGCAAAAGGGCCCCATGCAGATCGTGGAGATGCTGGGGGGCTGATCTTCGGTGCAAGGGCTGCTCGGTGGTAGGGGTTCACAGTCCTCAAAGCACATTGTCGAGGGTGCCTCGGATGCTGCGCAGTCAGCTTTTCGGGGGTCTTCCAAGAGGTCCGGACCCACGTCTCTCGGTGCCTCCACGGGTCCCTTCTTTGCAGGGACTATGGATCGGTCTGTGAGAAGTCTGGGAGTCTGGGTCTTGTCAGGCTCTGGGCTTGGGCCCTGGCGGGAGGCAGCGGCAAAGCAGACGTCGAGTCGCTGGTTGGTACCTGTTTTCAAAGGGTGGCCACTCCTAGGCCACAAGGGAGATACTCTTCAGTCTTCTGTGCAGCAGAATGTCGAAGTCCAGTCGTCTTTCTCCTTTCAAGTTGATTCAGGATGATCTGAGGTGCTATGGCACTGCTCCCACTCTTATTCCCAATCTGAGGGGTGGATCACCTGCTAGGTCCCTCCTCTGGGTGGGACCAGGAAGGGGGGCGGTTACACCCCCTTTCCTTTGTCCAGCTCCTCGCCAGGCCTGGGTCTGGAAAGTCCCAGGACCGGTTTGGACTGGCTTATGCACGGGGACACCTTGTGTGCCCCGGGCATGTCTGATTCTATTCAGCCCTGTCCTACCCAATACACAAAATCCTGTCTGGGGTGGTGCTCGCACCTCCCAAGGCAGGAAACCCTTTGTCCAAGCCTCCCTCACTGGAAGGACTCCCAGCATCAGGTCAGACTTGTGTCTGTGGTGGCAGCATCCATTTTGTGATGCTGAGGCTCTGGTTAACTTTAACCGGGGTTAAGGCTATGTACATGTCGTGTCCCTCTAGAAGGGTGGAATGCTATCCCCGTCGACAGAACTGTTGAGGGGATAGTATTCCAAATCGTATGACACCTTACTCGACATGTTTTGATAAAGCCAAACCAAAGTTAGCAAATAACCGCGAGGATTATAATGCACTTAAGAGTATATGGTATGGCAATATCCAGGAACAGCTAAGGGAGTTGTTCCCGACAGCTGCAGACAGGCTCAGCTCATGCTAGAGCACCATCTCACATGAAACCATGCACTTTGCCCCCAGGATTGCAGGGGCCTTCCATAGGAATTTCTTATAGGTTAACATGTGTCCAGGTAAGGTTACATATAGGGATACTATATCTAAGCAAGAGGTGATTACACCAACTTACCCCAGCTGAGTGATCAGCCAGTTGTGTCAAAATATGGAGGCCAGGCCAGGGGTGGCACAATACATGCTGCAGCCCCTGGTAGGCCTTGGCTACACATATGCCCTGGGTACCTATGGTACACTGTTACAGGGGCCTATAAGGTGAACCAGTTCCAATTGTGTATGCACCTAAGGTACATGGAGTCCATTTTAAGGAGAGAGCAATTAGCCTGGGGCCCTGAATAGCAGGATCCCCGGCCAAATATGTCAAAACCAGCTAAACACCAGGCAAAAAGTTTGGGGGTAGCCATAGTCAGATATCCACCTTCCTACACACCACCTTAATTTAGACATGGCCATATGCAAATCAGTCTAACCCTCTGCCTCATGGGAATAGTCCAGCCCAAAATGCAAAGCCATGTCTTCCCTGGACTGGAAACAAACATCCTGGGACAGGTTTCGGGTTCATAACCATCATCAGCCAGGATAGCTTGAATCCAGTGGTAGAGTGAGCAAAGTACCCACGTCTGGGCATACCCTGCCAACTTAAGGTGAACAAAGCGATACCAAAGGGGTAGAAGGATGGAGCGTTTGAGCAAATCAAACACTCACCCCTAGTCAACTGAAATAGGTTAAATCCATCAACATTCTTTAGCTCACTCCAGCACCTAAGTTGAGACATGGCCATATGCAAATCAGTCTGACCCTGTGCCTCATGGGAACAGTCCAGCCCGAACTGCCAAGCCATGTCTTCCCTGGACCGGAAAGAAGCATCCTGGAACCGGTTTCAGGTTTATAACCCTCATCAGCCAGGCGATCTGGAATCCAGTGGCAGAGTGAGCTACTAGAAGAACTCTCTATTTGCGGTTCATGCAGCAGTAAGTCCACCTCCCATTCCCATACCCTGAATCTGGCTAGCCTAAACACCAGATCACTGCAGTGCCATAGTCTTGAGATTTTCACCTTACTCCAAGCTGGAGAAATCGATGTTTTAACATTGACTGAGACCTGGCTCGGGGAAAACTCTCTACCAGACATTATAGCAGCAGTCCCATCAGGTTATGACATACACTGGCATAATCGCGCAGGGAATGCCCGTGGGGGAGGAGTAGCTATACTCTTTAAGAAAAACCTAGCTGCAATTAAAATCCTGACAGAAACAGTGGACCTGGCCGACATGCTGGCAGTGAAAATTATGTTTCATAATTTATGTTTAATCATCCTCACTGTCTATCGCCCGCCAAATTCCACCTCGGCCTTTAACGACCTATTTATGGCCAACATATCGGATATATGCTCACGTTATAAGAACATAGTAGTCACGGGAGACTTTAATCTACACTGGGACAAGGAGAAAATGGAGCCAGCAGCTAGCTCTTTGGAGACAACAATGTGTTTGCTTGGTTTCAGGCAACTGGTAGACTCTCCTACGCACATAAAGGGCCATATCCTTGACCTGGTCTGGGTGTTGGATCCTAAGATCACCTCAGTAAAAGTTCTCCCTTGTATCTGGTCAGACCACCACCTGATATATTACGATGTCCCTATTGGCGCAAAACCCCCACAGCCCCCACCAAAAATTAAAAAGACTCGTCAATGGAAAAATGTTGATGCACAAACATTGACTTTGTCGCTCAGGGAATTCACTCAACCCACGGCGCCAGGCGCCGACATAGACCAAGAGTATAAAGATCTAATGAGTGGTCTAATAAGGGCAATTGATCAGATTGCACCAGTGAAGTCCCAGAAAATGAATAGTGGTAGGAAGGGAGCCCCCTGGTTCACACCAGCTCTAAGAGAGCATAGGAAAGATTTGCGAAATGCTGAGAGAAACTGGAGGAGAAAAAAAGACCCCGATTCCTGTGAACAATATAGGCAGTTGCTTCGGGCCTATAAAAAACATATACAGGAATCTAAAGCGACATTCTACGAAAATCGCATTAATAAGGCAGATAACGTTCAGAAGGAAACTTTTAAAATCCTCACGGAACTAAGTAAAAGAACTCAACCTATATAGACCACCTTCAATTGCGATACTTTTTTGAAATATTTCCTAGAGAAGGTTGAGACTATTTTACAAGAAATAACAAGTACCAGAGTTGGTTCTACTGAACTACATCCTGCTAAAACTCCAGGTGGAATGTACTTATCTAGTTTTCCCCCGATTGATTCATTGAGCCTAGAAACCTTAATGAGGAAAACAAAGTCAGGCTCCCCAGCCGACCCATGTCCTCCGAGTGTGTTTCGCCTAGCCCGCCTCAGCCTATAAGAACGCATTCTGTCCATGCTAAATAGGTAATTGAACACGGGGTAGCTGCCAGCTAGCTTTAAAGAGTCCCGAGTGAAGCCCCTAATCAAGAAAGTCGGGGCCGATCCCAAAGTATTAAAAAACTATCGGCCCATCTCCCAGCTTCCATTTCTATCCAAGGTGCTTGAGCAGCATGTTCTGAAGTCCCTGGCTGCGTTCCTGGAGTCTAACCATCTGCTGCATGAGATGCAGGCAGGGTTCCGTGCCCACCATAGCACCGAGCTAGTCATGCTCTCGGTGCTGGACGACCTTAGAGGGTTGGCTGACCGAAAAAAAACAAGCGCCCTGATACTTTTAGACCTATCAGCGGCGTTTGATACCGTCAGCCATACCATACTCCTGGATAGGTTGGCCGGGTTTGGGTTTCGGGGCTCTGCTTACCTCTGGCTGGAATCCTTCCTGTCCGGGCGAACCCAGAGGATTCAGCTGGGAGAGGAGGTATCAGGAGCAGGAGACCTGACATGTGGGGTACCCCAAGGCTCCGCCTTGTCCCCCTTACTGTTCAACCTATACCTGCAACCATTAATAAGCACCTTGGTTGAGATGGGCTGTCGGGTGTTTAACTATGCAGACGACACCAAGTTGTTGCTGAGCATAGATGACACGGTAGGGGCCCAGCCGCTGGCACAGGAGATTCTCAGGTACACAGTCAACTGGATGTCCAGGAACCTCCTGAAGATTAACCCCGAGAAAACGGAGGTGTTAATTGTGTCATCCACCTATTCCCCTTGGGGTGACCTCTACTGGCCCCAGGAATTAGGGCCCACCCCTAAGCCAGCAATCGCGGTCAAAAGTCTTGGCATTAGGATAGACGGCGCCCTCTCAATGACCAATCAAATCTCTGCGGTAGTGGGTACCTGCAACGGCATCATAAGACAACTGCGCAAACTTGTTCCACTTCTTTCCCAGTCCATGCTCCGTACGATAGTTTCTGCCACCATACTGTCGAGGCTGGACTACGGAAATGCACTCTACCTGGGCTTACCTAAAGCCTTAACAAACAGACTGCAGGTAGTCTTAAATGGTGCGGCAAGACTAATCTTCAGACTTCCAAGGAGATCACATGCATCCCCGCTGTTGCTGAGTCTCCACTGGCTACCAGTGACGCAAAGATCGGCTTTTAAGAGTCTCTGCATAGCCAACAAGGCTATCTACGGGCAAGCCCCTTCCTATATCAAGGAAAGACTAGTCATCTACAGGCCCGAAAGAAGCCTAAGGTCCTCCGAGGCTCAGTTGCTTGTATGTCCTCGGTTCAGGCTAGCAACGAAAGGAGGGAGATCCTTTTCGGTCCTACTGCCCAAAATGTGGAATGAGCTGCCTGAAGCTCTTCGCAAGGAAGGAAACCTGCTTCGCTTTAGGAAAGCCCTAAAGACAACTCTATTTAGAACAGCGTTGAGCTCAGTATAGATCCAACTCGCCTCCTGTTGCTGCCCGGGCTGTTATGTCATTGCGGTCAAAAGCGCCCTGAGACCTGTCGGTGATAAACCGACATTAACAATAACAATAACAATAACACCTCCGAAGACACGAGAAGTGGATTGGGGCAGGGAGGGCTGAATGAAACTAGACACTGCCTGGGGCACACAAGGTGTCCCATGCATAATCCAGTCAAACCGGTTCTGGGGCACTCCAGCCCCAGTCCTGGCATGAAACTGGACAAAGGGAAAGGGGTGTAACCACCCCCTTCCTGGGTCCCACCCATAGGAGGGACCTAGCAGGTGATCCAGCCCACAGATTTGTAATAAAGGTGGAAGCAGTGCCAGCGCACATCAGATTATCCTGACTGAAACTTATGAAACAAAACTCTGGACCCTTTGACATTCCCCTTGATGTGGAAGACTGAAGAATCTCCTTTGCGGTCAAGGAGTGACCACCCTGTGCAAACAGGCACCATCCAGTGCCTCATCATTTGCTTTGTTGCAATTCCCGCAGGAACTCGAGCAACAGAGATCAACAAGACCCAGCTTTCCTGCCTTCCAGCAGCCCGATCCACAGTCCCAGTGAATCTGAGACCCATGGATGCGACCTGAAGCGTGGGGCCGGCCATCTTGGAAAAAACGCAAAGTGCTGACCGTGCAGCTCCCGAGGCTCCCTCGATGCTGTGCATCGGGCTTGAGAAGCCCCAGCCCGAGCAGCTTTTTTACCAAAGCTCACCCCTCCACACTCACCGAGTGCTGCGTGGGGCCCTTTTGCATCTTTCTGCTTGACGCTTTGGTCCGGTCGCTTGCCCGTTGGCTAGCGGCCCCAGTACTGATGAACCTTTGAATTTACACTGCTGGTCTGGTTGATCCAGACTGGCCCTCGCTCCCCTGAAAAGGAGCACCCGCTCTGACCTTTCTGGTCCGAATAAGAAGCAATCTTTGAATCTTGTGTGGGTTGCATTTACCAAGGTCTGTTTGCTACGATCTAGAAGCCGACACCGCCGACAGCGAGAACCTTTGTGCGACAGTTCCTGGTCCACTCCTGGACATCCTCGGTGCCCCAGAATCCATGTGGCAGCGGGGACAAGCTTCACAACAACAACCTGATTGCGCCCGACATTGCCTAGTTTCTTCCTGGTTCCACCCTGGTCACTTCTGAGTGACCCAGACTCTGCTTTCAGGTACTCTACATCTTCGATCCACCCTTGGATCCAACCGGACACTTCTCTTCTGGACGCCTGCAGCATCTTCATCTCCAGGCACCATCGAACTGCGTGACGAAACCCGACACACTTTGGCACCTATGCACCTGCTTCCTGTGGGTGAGGTAACTCATGAACGCCGGTGCTCCTGTATTGGTATACACCTCTAGTGTCTAAGTCTAAAGTTTGGTAATTCCAGTCCAGTCGGAAGACTCCTAAAACTGTAACTCGATAACTTTCATGCACCATTGACTTTGCATTGGTGCATGCGTGTGCTTTTAGCGCTTCACCCGAGTCCCGCTGGCTTTTCCCGACTTCATCACTGCTAGTCCCGAAAAGCCCCAGCGATTCCCAAGGCCCCAGGCCTTACCACTGTTCGATTAGTGATATTTATACCACTATTTTAGTATATGGTTTGAGTGGCCCCCGGCCTCATCCATAATTGTGCAACTTTCCTATGTTTTACTGTGCTTTTGTTTAAACGCTTGTGCTTCTAGACTCATAAAGAGTATAGAGGATTATTCTAGTAATAAATACATATATTTTTATAATGTATAACTTGTGTGGTGTCCTTTCATTTGATATTACAGGATTGTATTTGGTAAAACAGCTGGCTTCACATGCCCTCTTGAGTTTAGCCTGAAGGCTGCTTAGTCCATGCTACCCCTAGGATAGCTTGTCTATAAGGTTGACTTACAACCTCCACCATAAGGGATTGTTTGGATTGATACAAGGTGCCCCCAGAATTGGAGACATCATATATCAGGCCAACTTCTCACAGATGGGAATGGGGTTTTTTGGGAAAGTTTGGTAGAGAGGAAAAAAACACAGCATGGACAGTCAAACAACAAATGAAGAGAAACAAATGTTGGGATTTCAACTACGAAGAAACAAGTTGAGAGTACAGGGCTGCAGTCATTACGCAATTTCACTTGCCTCTCTGCCCTCAGAGAGAATAAACACTTAGAACATTAAATTACTGTTAAACATAGCAAAAACATAGCAAATTTAGAAGCAGAGAGAAAATAAATGCAGATTCACACTCATAGAAGTTCACGGCAATAACATTACTTAAAAGATAAGTAGAAATGAATGGATACTGTTACTGTATGTTGTTGTAATTGTCCTGTTGAATTTGGGAAGTTGCATGCATCAAGCCATTCCTCTTATTTGCGGTACTCCTCTGTTCCATCTGACGCTCCGTCGATCAATGTTGGTGACCAGAAAACAACCTGTCCACTGCCTGCCTGGCGGATGCTGAATTGCGTGTCGCTAATGTGAAGCCTGACTTCATCCTTTTTTCCATTGCACAGGGTGAAAGCCGCCCTGTAAATGTTGATGCAAAAACAGGAAGTGATATTAAAACACCACTGAGAAAAAAATATAAGGTACGTACGCTGTGTAGTGCAAAAAGTCAATTTTTTTTGTTTCAGAATCGACAGTACAATAGTTTCAAAAGGGCGTACTCTGAGTCTCCTTTTGAAGGATAAATAAGTATGGGTGAATTTTGCGGATCTTTCCCCTCAAGCTAGGTGTAGTGTAAACTACGATTTTAGAACAAAATTAGACCTTCCCAGCAGTGCTCCCAGACCCTTAAACACCAATGCTAAAATGTAGATTACCCCCAATCAGACCACAAAAAACGTGCGATACTGCTACCTGTCTGAGGCCTTGTGGAAAATGGTGACAAAACGTACTTTGAAAGTAAAGTAGGCCCAAATCCCCCCTTTCCCACCATGGATTTTCGTCAAACCACTTGCAACCAAAATTAGACATTTCTCGACAAGTGCTCAAAGAGTAGACTCCAGAACCCAGTTGCCAAAATCTCGAACTCCCCCAAATACATGCAATACTGCTAACCCTAACGAGCCCTAAGTTAAAAATAGTGTCAAAGGCTTTCTTCTACTAGGCCCTAACTCCACTTTGCCACCATGGATTTTCTTCAAACCTCTTGCAATCAAAAGTATCCATACCCAGCATTGGTCGAAGACCCCAAAACCCACCCACAAACACCAGGAACCCCCCCAAACAGCCCACCGAAAACGCTAAAGTGAGCAAAATGCCTGAAAATGGAAAAACTTTTTCACCTCTGATTTTCTCCAAACCACTTTTATTTGGTATTAGACCTTCACAGCAATGCCTCCAGACCTGTCAACCCAGGCGGAAACAAGTTTAACCCCCCCAAACAGCCAAAAAGCAAAACCACAAAAAGTGAGACAGCAAATTTCGGGCCTACCTGGAATTCAGTCCAAATGCGCTGTGCAGCTAGGTCCTAACTCCCCTTTTCCAGCATGGATTTCCTGAAAAACAAATGCAATCAACATTAGACTGTGCCAGCAGTGCTCCCAGACCCCAAAACCCACCCACAAAAACCTAGAAGCCCCCCAAACAGCACCACAAAGACAGGCAAGTGAGGAAAAACGCAAAAACTTTTTCACCTCCAATGTTCTCCAAACCACTTTTATCCAGTATTAGACCTTCACAGCAATGCCCCCAGAACCGTCAACCAAGGCGAAAACAAGTTTAACAGCCAAAAAGCAAAAATGGAAAAATGGGCACTTAGAAATATTTAGCCCTAGTTCCAAAATCACTCCGTGCGCGCTCTGCAGCTAAGCCCTAACTCCCCTTTGCCACCATGGATTCCGTCAAACCTCTTGCAATCAAAAGTATCCATACCCAGCGTTTCTCCAAGACCCCAAAACCCACCCGCAAACACCAGGAACCCCCCGCAAACAGCTCCCAAAAACGCTAAAGTGAGCGAAATTCCTGAAAATGGAAAAACTTTTTCACCTCCGATTTTATCCAAACCACTTTTATCCGGTATTAGACCTTGACAGCAATGCCCCCAGACCCGTCAACCCAGGTGAAAACAAGTTTAACACCCCCAAACAGCCAAAAAGCAAAAATGGAAAAATGGGCACTTTGACATATTTCTGCATATTTCCCATATCACTCTGTGCGCGCTCTGCAGCTAGGCCCTAACTCCCCTTTGCCACCAGGGATTTTCTTCAAACCTCTTGCAATCAAAAGTATACATACCCAGCATTGCTCCAAGACCCCAAAACCCACCCATAAACACCAGGAACCCCCAAAGCAGGCCCCTAAAAACACGAAAGTGAGCGAAAACTCTGAAAAGTTAAAAACTTTTTCACCTCCGATTTTCTTCAAACCACTTTTATCCGGTATTAGACCTTCACAGCAATGCCCCCAGGCCCGTCAACCCAGGCGGAAACAAGTTTAACACCCCCAAACAGGCAAAAAGCTAAAGTACAAAAATGGGGACTTAGAAATATTTTGCCCTACTTCCAAAATCACTCCATGCGCGCTCTGCAGCTAGGTCCTAACTCCCCTTTGCCACCATGGATTTCTGTCAAACCTCTTGCAATCAAAAGTATCCATACCCAGCGTTGCTCCAAGACCCCAAAACCCACCTACAAACACCAGGAACCCCCCCAAACAGCCCCCCGAAAACGCAAAAGTGAGCAAAATGCCTGAAAATGGAAAAACATTTTCTCCTCCGATTTTCTCCAAACCACTTTTATCCGGTATTAGACCTTCACAGCAATGCCCCCAGACCCGTCAACCCAGGCAGAAACAAGTTTAACCCCCCCAAACAGCCAAAAAGCAAAACCGCAAAAAGTGAGACAGCAAATTTCGGGCCTACCTGGAATTCAGTCCAAATGCGCTGTGCAGCTAGGTCCTAACTCCCCTTTTCCACCATGGATTTCCTGAAAAACAAATGCAATCAACATTAGACTGTGCCAGGAGTGCTCCCAGACCCCAAAACCCACCCACAAAAACCTAGAAGCACCACAAAGACAGGCAAGTGAGGAAAAATGCAAAAACTTTTTCACCTCCAATGTTCTCCAAACCACTTTTATCCGGTATTAGACCTTCACAGCAATGCCCCCAGACCCGTCAACCCAGGCGAAAACAAGTTTAACCCCTCCAAACAGCCAAAAAGCAAAAATGGAAAAATGGGCACTTAGAAATATTTAGCCCTAGTTCCAAAATCACTCCGTGCGCGCTCTGCAGCTAAGCCCTAACTCCCCTTTGCCACCATGGATTCCGTCAAACCTCTTGCAATCAAAAGTATCCATACCCAGCGTTTCTCCAAGACCCCAAAACCCACCCACAAACACCAGGAACCCCCCGCAAACAGCTCCCAAAAACGCTAAAGTGAGCGAAATTCCTGAAAATGGAAAAACTTTTTCACCTCCGATTTTATCCAAACCACTTTTATCCGGTATTAGACCTTGACAGCAATGCCCCCAGACCCGTCAACCCAGGTGAAAACAAGTTTTACACCCCCAAACAGCCAAAAAGCAAAAATGGAAAAATGGGCACTTTGACATATTTCTGCATATTTCCCATATCACTCCGTGCGCGCTCTGCAGCTAGGCCCTAACTCCCCTTTGCCACCAGGGATTTTCTTCAAACCTCTTGCAATCAAAAGTATCCATACCCAGCATTGCTCCAAGACCCCAAAACCCACCCACAAACACCAGGAACCCCCAAAGCAGGCCCCTAAAAACACGAAAGTGAGCGAAAACTCTGAAAAGTTAAAAACTTTTTCACCTCCGATTTTCTTCAAACCACTTTTATCCGGTATTAGACCTTCACAGCAATGCCCCCAGACCCGTCAACCCAGGCGGAAACAAGTTTAACACCCCCAAACAGGCAAAAAGCTAAAGTACAAAAATGGGGACTTAGAAATATTTTGCCCTACTTCCAAAATCACTCCATGCGCCCTCTGCAGCTAGGTCCTAACTCCCCTTTGCCACCATGGATTTCTGTCAAACCTCTTGCAATCAAAAGTATCCATACCCAGCGTTGCTCCAAGACCCCAAAACCCACCTACAAACACCAGGAACCCCCCCAAACAGCCCCCCGAAAACGCAAAAGTGAGCAAAATGCCTGAAAATGGAAAAACATTTTCTCCTCCGATTTTCTCCAAACCACTTTTATCCGGTATTAGACCTTCACAGCAATGCCCCCAGACCCGTCAACCCAGGCAGAAACAAGTTTAACCCCCCCAAACAGCCAAAAAGCAAAACCGCAAAAAGTGAGACAGCAAATTTCGGGCCTACCTGGAATTCAGTCCAAATGCGCTGTGCAGCTAGGTCCTAACTCCCCTTTTCCACATGGATTTCCTGAAAAACAAATGCAATCAACATTAGACTGTGCCAGGAGTGCTCCCAGACCCCAAAACCCACCCACAAAAACCTAGAAGCACCACAAAGACAGGCAAGTGAGGAAAAACGCAAAAACTTTTTCACCTCCAATGTTCTCCAAACCACTTTTATCCGGTATTAGACCTTCACAGCAATGCCCCCAGACCCGTCAACCCAGGCGAAAACAAGTTTAACCCCTCCAAACAGCCAAAAAGCAAAAATGGAAAAATGGGCACTTAGAAATATTTAGCCCTAGTTCCAAAATCACTCCGTGCGCGCTCTGCAGCTAAGCCCTAACTCCCCTTTGCCACCATGGATTCCGTCAAACCTCTTGCAATCAAAAGTATCCATACCCAGCGTTTCTCCAAGACCCCAAAACCCACCCACAAACACCAGGAACCCCCCGCAAACAGCTCCCAAAAACGCTAAAGTGAGCGAAATTCCTGAAAATGGAAAAACTTTTTCACCTCCGATTTTATCCAAACCACTTTTATCCGGTATTAGACCTTGACAGCAATGCCCCCAGACCCGTCAACCCAGGTGAAAACAAGTTTTACACCCCCAAACAGCCAAAAAGCAAAAATGGAAAAATGGGCACTTTGACATATTTCTGCATATTTCCCATATCACTCCGTGCGCGCTCTGCAGCTAGGCCCTAACTCCCCTTTGCCACCAGGGATTTTCTTCAAACCTCTTGCAATCAAAAGTATCCATACCCAGCATTGCTCCAAGACCCCAAAACCCACCCACAAACACCAGGAACCCCCAAAGCAGGCCCCTAAAAACACGAAAGTGAGCGAAAACTCTGAAAAGTTAAAAACTTTTTCACCTCCGATTTTCTTCAAACCACTTTTATCCGGTATTAGACCTTCACAGCAATGCCCCCAGACCCGTCAACCCAGGCGGAAACAAGTTTAACACCCCCAAACAGGCAAAAAGCAAAACCGCAAAAAGTGAGACAGCAAATTTCGGGCCTACCTGGAATTCAGTCCAAATGCGCTGTGCAGCTAGGTCCTAACTCCCCTTTTCCACCATGGATTTCCTGAAAAACAAATGCAATCAACATTAGACTGTGCCAGGAGTGCTCCCAGACCCCAAAACCCACCCACAAAAACCTAGAAGCACCACAAAGACAGGCAAGTGAGGAAAAATGCAAAAACTTTTTCACCTCCAATGTTCTCCAAACCACTTTTATCCGGTATTAGACCTTCACAGCAATGCCCCCAGACCCGTCAACCCAGGCGAAAACAAGTTTAACCCCTCCAAACAGCCAAAAAGCAAAAATGGAAAAATGGGCACTTAAGAAATATTTAGCCCTAGTTCCAAAATCACTCCGTGCGCGCTCTGCAGCTAAGCCCTAACTCCCCTTTGCCACCATGGATTCCGTCAAACCTCTTGCAATCAAAAGTATCCATACCCAGCGTTTCTCCAAGACCCCAAAACCCACCCACAAACACCAGGAACCCCCCGCAAACAGCTCCCAAAAACGCTAAAGTGAGCGAAATTCCTGAAAATGGAAAAACTTTTTCACCTCCGATTTTATCCAAACCACTTTTATCCGGTATTAGACCTTGACAGCAATGCCCCCAGACCCGTCAACCCAGGTGAAAACAAGTTTTACACCCCCAAACAGCCAAAAAGCAAAAATGGAAAAATGGGCACTTTGACATATTTCTGCATATTTCCCATATCACTCCGTGCGCGCTCTGCAGCTAGGCCCTAACTCCCCTTTGCCACCAGGGATTTTCTTCAAACCTCTTGCAATCAAAAGTATCCATACCCAGCATTGCTCCAAGACCCCAAAACCCACCCACAAACACCAGGAACCCCCAAAGCAGGCCCCTAAAAACACGAAAGTGAGCGAAAACTCTGAAAAGTTAAAAACTTTTTCACCTCCGATTTTCTTCAAACCACTTTTATCCGGTATTAGACCTTCACAGCAATGCCCCCAGACCCGTCAACCCAGGCGGAAACAAGTTTAACACCCCCAAACAGGCAAAAAGCTAAAGTACAAAAATGGGGACTTAGAAATATTTTGCCCTACTTCCAAAATCACTCCATGCGCCCTCTGCAGCTAGGTCCTAACTCCCCTTTGCCACCATGGATTTCTGTCAAACCTCTTGCAATCAAAAGTATCCATACCCAGCGTTGCTCCAAGACCCCAAAACCCACCTACAAACACCAGGAACCCCCCCAAACAGCCCCCCGAAAACGCAAAAGTGAGCAAAATGCCTGAAAATGGAAAAACATTTTCTCCTCCGATTTTCTCCAAACCACTTTTATCCGGTATTAGACCTTCACAGCAATGCCCCCAGACCCGTCAACCCAGGCAGAAACAAGTTTAACCCCCCCAAACAGCCAAAAAGCAAAACCGCAAAAAGTGAGACAGCAAATTTCGGGCCTACCTGGAATTCAGTCCAAATGCGCTGTGCAGCTAGGTCCTAACTCCCCTTTTCCACATGGATTTCCTGAAAAACAAATGCAATCAACATTAGACTGTGCCAGGAGTGCTCCCAGACCCCAAAACCCACCCACAAAAACCTAGAAGCACCACAAAGACAGGCAAGTGAGGAAAAACGCAAAAACTTTTTCACCTCCAATGTTCTCCAAACCACTTTTATCCGGTATTAGACCTTCACAGCAATGCCCCCAGACCCGTCAACCCAGGCGAAAACAAGTTTAACCCCTCCAAACAGCCAAAAAGCAAAAATGGAAAAATGGGCACTTAGAAATATTTAGCCCTAGTTCCAAAATCACTCCGTGCGCGCTCTGCAGCTAAGCCCTAACTCCCCTTTGCCACCATGGATTCCGTCAAACCTCTTGCAATCAAAAGTATCCATACCCAGCGTTTCTCCAAGACCCCAAAACCCACCCACAAACACCAGGAACCCCCCGCAAACAGCTCCCAAAAACGCTAAAGTGAGCGAAATTCCTGAAAATGGAAAAACTTTTTCACCTCCGATTTTATCCAAACCACTTTTATCCGGTATTAGACCTTGACAGCAATGCCCCCAGACCCGTCAACCCAGGAGAAAACAAGTTTTACACCCCCAAACAGCCAAAAAGCAAAAATGGAAAAATGGGCACTTTGACATATTTCTGCATATTTCCCATATCACTCCGTGCGCGCTCTGCAGCTAGGCCCTAACTCCCCTTTGCCACCAGGGATTTTCTTCAAACCTCTTGCAATCAAAAGTATCCATACCCAGCATTGCTCCAAGACCCCAAAACCCACCCACAAACACCAGGAACCCCCAAAGCAGGCCCCTAAAAACACGAAAGTGAGCGAAAACTCTGAAAAGTTAAAAACTTTTTCACCTCCGATTTTCTTCAAACCACTTTTATCCGGTATTAGACCTTCACAGCAATGCCCCCAGACCCGTCAACCCAGGCGGAAACAAGTTTAACACCCCCAAACAGGCAAAAAGCAAAACCGCAAAAAGTGAGACAGCAAATTTCGGGCCTACCTGGAATTCAGTCCAAATGCGCTGTGCAGCTAGGTCCTAACTCCCCTTTTCCACCATGGATTTCCTGAAAAACAAATGCAATCAACATTAGACTGTGCCAGGAGTGCTCCCAGACCCCAAAACCCACCCACAAAAACCTAGAAGCACCACAAAGACAGGCAAGTGAGGAAAAATGCAAAAACTTTTTCACCTCCAATGTTCTCCAAACCACTTTTATCCGGTATTAGACCTTCACAGCAATGCCCCCAGACCCGTCAACCCAGGCGAAAACAAGTTTAACCCCTCCAAACAGCCAAAAAGCAAAAATGGAAAAATGGGCACTTAAGAAATATTTAGCCCTAGTTCCAAAATCACTCCGTGCGCGCTCTGCAGCTAAGCCCTAACTCCCCTTTGCCACCATGGATTCCGTCAAACCTCTTGCAATCAAAAGTATCCATACCCAGCGTTTCTCCAAGACCCCAAAACCCACCCACAAACACCAGGAACCCCCCGCAAACAGCTCCCAAAAACGCTAAAGTGAGCGAAATTCCTGAAAATGGAAAAACTTTTTCACCTCCGATTTTATCCAAACCACTTTTATCCGGTATTAGACCTTGACAGCAATGCCCCCAGACCCGTCAACCCAGGTGAAAACAAGTTTTACACCCCCAAACAGCCAAAAAGCAAAAATGGAAAAATGGGCACTTTGACATATTTCTGCATATTTCCCATATCACTCCGTGCGCGCTCTGCAGCTAGGCCCTAACTCCCCTTTGCCACCAGGGATTTTCTTCAAACCTCTTGCAATCAAAAGTATCCATACCCAGCATTGCTCCAAGACCCCAAAACCCACCCACAAACACCAGGAACCCCCAAAGCAGGCCCCTAAAAACACGAAAGTGAGCGAAAACTCTGAAAAGTTAAAAACTTTTTCACCTCCGATTTTCTTCAAACCACTTTTATCCGGTATTAGACCTTCACAGCAATGCCCCCAGACCCGTCAACCCAGGCGGAAACAAGTTTAACACCCCCAAACAGGCAAAAAGCTAAAGTACAAAAATGGGGACTTAGAAATATTTTGCCCTACTTCCAAAATCACTCCATGCGCCCTCTGCAGCTAGGTCCTAACTCCCCTTTGCCACCATGGATTTCTGTCAAACCTCTTGCAATCAAAAGTATCCATACCCAGCGTTGCTCCAAGACCCCAAAACCCACCTACAAACACCAGGAACCCCCCCAAACAGCCCCCCGAAAACGCAAAAGTGAGCAAAATGCCTGAAAATGGAAAAACATTTTCTCCTCCGATTTTCTCCAAACCACTTTTATCCGGTATTAGACCTTCACAGCAATGCCCCCAGACCCGTCAACCCAGGCAGAAACAAGTTTAACCCCCCCAAACAGCCAAAAAGCAAAACCGCAAAAAGTGAGACAGCAAATTTCGGGCCTACCTGGAATTCAGTCCAAATGCGCTGTGCAGCTAGGTCCTAACTCCCCTTTTCCACATGGATTTCCTGAAAAACAAATGCAATCAACATTAGACTGTGCCAGGAGTGCTCCCAGACCCCAAAACCCACCCACAAAAACCTAGAAGCACCACAAAGACAGGCAAGTGAGGAAAAACGCAAAAACTTTTTCACCTCCAATGTTCTCCAAACCACTTTTATCCGGTATTAGACCTTCACAGCAATGCCCCCAGACCCGTCAACCCAGGCGAAAACAAGTTTAACCCCTCCAAACAGCCAAAAAGCAAAAATGGAAAAATGGGCACTTAGAAATATTTAGCCCTAGTTCCAAAATCACTCCGTGCGCGCTCTGCAGCTAAGCCCTAACTCCCCTTTGCCACCATGGATTCCGTCAAACCTCTTGCAATCAAAAGTATCCATACCCAGCGTTTCTCCAAGACCCCAAAACCCACCCACAAACACCAGGAACCCCCCGCAAACAGCTCCCAAAAACGCTAAAGTGAGCGAAATTCCTGAAAATGGAAAAACTTTTTCACCTCCGATTTTATCCAAACCACTTTTATCCGGTATTAGACCTTGACAGCAATGCCCCCAGACCCGTCAACCCAGGTGAAAACAAGTTTTACACCCCCAAACAGCCAAAAAGCAAAAATGGAAAAATGGGCACTTTGACATATTTCTGCATATTTCCCATATCACTCCGTGCGCGCTCTGCAGCTAGGCCCTAACTCCCCTTTGCCACCAGGGATTTTCTTCAAACCTCTTGCAATCAAAAGTATCCATACCCAGCATTGCTCCAAGACCCCAAAACCCACCCACAAACACCAGGAACCCCCAAAGCAGGCCCCTAAAAACACGAAAGTGAGCGAAAACTCTGAAAAGTTAAAAACTTTTTCACCTCCGATTTTCTTCAAACCACTTTTATCCGGTATTAGACCTTCACAGCAATGCCCCCAGACCCGTCAACCCAGGCGGAAACAAGTTTAACACCCCCAAACAGGCAAAAAGCTAAAGTACAAAAATGGGGACTTAGAAATATTTTGCCCTACTTCCAAAATCACTCCATGCGCGCTCTGCAGCTAGGTCCTAACTCGCCTTTGCCACCATGGATTTCTGTCAAACCTCTTGCAATCAAAAGTATCCATACCCAGCGTTGCTCCAAGACCCCAAAACCCACCTACAAACACCAGGAACCCCCCCAAACAGCCCCCCGAAAACGCAAAAGTGAGCAAAATGCCTGAAAATGGAAAAACTTTTTCACCTCCGATTTTCTGCAAACCACTTTTATCCGGTATTAGACCTTCACAGCAATGCCCCCAGACCCGTCAACCCAGGCAGAAACAAGTTTAACCCCCCCAAACAGCCAAAAAGCAAAACCGCAAAAAGTGAGACAGCAAATTTCGGGCCTACCTGGAATTCAGTCCAAATGCGCTGTGCAGCTAGGTCCTAACTCCCCTTTTCCAACATGGATTTCCTGAAAAACAAATGCAATCAACATTATTCTGTGCCAGCAGTGCTCCCAGACCCCAAAACCCACCCACAAAAACCTAGAAGCCCCCAAACAGCACCCCAAAGACAGGCAAGTGAGCAAAAACGCAAAAACTTTTTCACCTCCGATTTTCTCCAAACCACTTTTATCCGGTATTAGACCTTCACAGAAATGCCCCCAGACCCGTCAACCCAGGCGAAAACAAATTTACCCCCCCCAAACAGCCAAAAAGCAAAAACGGAAAAAAGGGCACAGAAATATTTAGCCCTAGTTCCAAAATCACTCCGTGCACGCTCTGCAGCTAGGCCCTAACTCCCCTTTGCCACCATGGATTTCCATCAAACCTCTTGCAATCAAAAGTATTCATACCCAGCGTTTCTGCAAGACCCCAAAACCCACCCACAAACACCAGGAACCACCCCAAACAGCCCCCCCCCCGAAAACGCTAAAGTGAGTGAAATTCCTGAAAATGGAAAAACTATTTCACCTCCGATTTTATCCAAACCACTTTTATCCGGTATTAGACCTTGACAGCAATGCCCCTAGACCCGTCAACCCAGGCGAAAACAAGTTTAACACCCCCAAACAGCCAAAAAGCAAAAATGGAAAAATGGGCACTTTGACATATTTCTGCATATTTCCAGGATCACTCCGTGCGCGCTCTGCAGCTAGGCACTAACTCCCCTTTGCCCCAGGGATTTTCTTCAAACCTCTTGCAATCAAAAGTATTCATACCCAGCGTTGCTCCAAGACCCCAAAACCCACCCACAAACACCAGGAACCCCCCCAAGCAGGCCCCCAAAAACACGAAAGTGAGCGAAAACTCTGAAAAGTTAAAACCGTTTTCCCCTCCGATTTTCTCCAAACCACTTTCATCCAGTATTAGACCTTCACAGCAATGCCCCCAGACCCGTCAACCCAGGCGGAAACAAGTTTAACACCCCCAAACAGGCAAAAAGCAAAAGTACAAAAACGGGGACTTACAGACTGATTCATCATTCTCCCGTTTTGCGAGCCCCTAATAGCGATTCATAGCGAATCGCTATTAAGGACTCGCAAAACGGGATTCATGTAGAAATTGCATAAAGAAATGCGATTTCTACATATTCCTTATTTGCGATTAGCAAATTGCTAATCGCAAATAAGGAATAACTCGCCATTCATTCCTATGGGCCAAAAGGCCCATAGGAATGCATGGGGAGTCATTCCTCATTTGCGATTAGCAATTAGCTAATCGCAAATGAGATTGCGAGTACAAGGGTGCCAGGGGTGTCCAAAGGACACCCTGTAGCACCCCTGCATGGAAATGAACACAGGTGTTGCACACACACATGTCCAAAGGACATGTGTGTGTGTAACGTGCAACTCAGAAAAATGCATTTAAATGCATTTTTCTGAGTTTTCGCAATTTACCGCGAGGTTTGACCTCGCGGTAAATTGCGGCCCGAAATTGCGATTTCGCAAATGTAAAATGGAAGATGAATTACATTTAAGGAATCTCAAATAGAGATTCCTTAAATGTAAATCCTCGCAAATATGCGAATTAGCAAATAGCGATTTTTGCATTTGGGATGTTGAATCCCAAATGCAAAAATCGCACTCGCAAAGGGCCAGATTCTCAGAATCTGGCCCTTTGCGAGCCGATTCGGCCTTGATGAATAAGGCTGTTAGAAATATTTTGCCCTACTTCCAAAATCACTCCGTGCGCCCTCTGCAGCTAGGCCCTAACTCCCCTTTGCCACCATGGACTTCCGTCAAACCTCTTGCAATCAAAAGTATCCATACCCAGCGTTGCTCCAAGACCCCAAAACCCACCCACAAACACCAGGAACCCCCCCAAACAGCCCCCCAAAAACGCTAAAGTGAGCGAAATTCCTGAAAATGGAAAAACTTATTCACCTCCGATTTTCTCCAAACCACTTTTATCCAGTATTAGACCTTCACAGCAATGCCCCCAGACCCGTCAACCCAGGCGGAAACAAGTTTAACACCCCCAAACAGGCAAAAAGCTAAAATGGGCCTACTACCTTCAATTCAGTCCAAATACGCTGTGCAGCTAGGCCCTAACTCCCCTTTTCCACCATGGATTTCCTGAAAAACAAATGCAATCAACATAAGACTGTGCCAGCAGTGCTCCCAGACCCCAAAACCCACCCACAAAAACCTGGAAGCCCCCCAAACAGCACCCCAAAGACAGGAAGTGAGCAAAAACGCAAAAAAAATTCAGAATGGATTTGGTCCAAAACACTTGATTCCGATATTAGACCTTCTGAGCTATGCCCCCAGACCCATGCAGCCACCCGCAAAAAAGCAAAACACCCCCAAACAGGCAAAAAGCAAAAATGGGCCTACTACCTTCAATTCAGTCCAAATACGCTGTGCAGCTAGGCCCTAACTCCCCTTTTCCACCATGGATTTCCTGAAAAACAAATGCAATAAACATTAGACTGTGCCAGCAGTGCTCCCAGACCCCAAAACCCACCCACAAAAACCTGGAAGCCTCCCAAACAGCACCCCAAAGACAGGCAAGTGAGCAAAAACGCAAAAAAAATTTAACCATGGATTTGGTCCAAAACACTTGATTCCACTACCACAAACCTGATGGCTCTGAGGTTTTTGGTTTGCTGATTGCCGATCATGAGCTACAGAGGAGGAGGAGCAGGAGAACAGGGTACGGGCTCCAAACGGGTGTGAGCGCTGACTGCGGTGTCGAGCGTTGGGGGAAAGCAAACATCGCAGTTGCAGCAGAGGAAGCCACCGCCGCCGCAGTAGCTGAGGAAATCATTGGAAAGCCGCCGAGAAGAGCGGTACCCCCAATAGCTGTAAGTTGCATGCGGTTGTGAGCGCTGACTTTAGTCGCGCTGAGATAACAACACCGCCGCAGCAGCAGCTCGGGGTAACCGAGGAGCCGCGGCTGCCCTGCCTCACCTTCAGGCTCCGGCTCCGGAACGGCTCCAACAGTCGCCAACAAGCCGCACACCAGTCCTGCCCCAGCCCTGCCCCAGCAGTTGCAGCAGAGGAAGCCACCGCCACCGCAGTAGCTGTGGAAATCATTGGAAAGCCGCAGAGCAGAGCGGTACCCCCATTAGCTGTAAGTTGCGTGCGGTTGTGAGTGCTGACTTCAGTCACGCTGAGATAACAACACCACCGCAGCAGCAGCTCGGGGTAACCGAGGAGCCGCGGCTGCCCCGCCTCACCTTCAGGCTCCGGCTCCGGAACGGGTCCAACCGTCGCCAACCAGCCGCCAACCAGCCCTGCCCCAGCACCGCCTGTCTCGTAAGTGTTACGCAGCGCTTAAAGCACAAGTGACTTTTAAAAAGTGACTTTTAAAAACATGAAGTCACAGCCCTGAATCACAGACGCCCTGCACAGGGAGTGCGGAGGCGCTGGAGGGGTGAACATAGCGGAAGTGGTTCTATTCAGGAGCCATCTGCCAACTGCAGACTGCCAACACCCTCCCTCAGCTTGAGCCTGCAGAGGGGGAGAGTGCTCACAACAGCCCACAGCGGCAGTACTCAACGGCTAACTTAACGGCCAACGGACCAGAAGGTGAGTCGCAGCGTAGCGCAGCATAGCACAACACCCGCCCCTTGGTGTGCTTCCACCACAACTTTCATCATAACAGACACAGCCAGCCTGCTAGCCAGCCAGCCAGTCCCCCTGCCTCCGCCATTGGGGGGGTGACTGCGGCAGCAGTGCACAACTGTAGTAGGGAAAATAGTCATACAGTCATACAGTCATACAATCAAACAGGCATACAGTGACAAAATCGAGAGTCTGTGACTGTGACTGTGACTGTGCTCCTGCCGGATTCCGCTGCGTCTACCGTGATTACTCCACTGCCCGTGGCGTTTACCGGCGTTCACTGAAAGGACTGTGCGAATGGTTTACTGGGCCTTTTACCCCCTCTCGGCTGATTTCAGCTGACATCAGCATCTAGCTACCATGAGATCAGGCAAATAAAGACGGAGCATTTCTACCGTAGTGAGCAACCGGAAGAAGAAAAACAAGATACTCAAGGCACCCTCCGACAGCCATGAGAAATTAGCCCAGAGGATGACATTTTAGTTACTCTTGATACCGAAGCAGAGGGTGCAGTGCTAGGTCAAACCCACTCACAAACTCATAATCCACAAACATCAAAAAAACCTCTCTTCCAACAGAAAATCTTTTCCAAGTTTGCCTTCGTAAAAGATGCTGGGGCAGTGCTAAACCACATGAGCACCACTCAGAAGGGCCTTCCCTCCCCTTTGCTTCCGGAAATAATCATTTTAACAAAACATGATGCCGCAGATCTGGCACGAGCCTTACCATCAGAATCGGCATCGGCGAGTCACCTGGACATTGAAAGCCCACCAAAGCCTTACAGGGACTCAACGCCCAATCTAGCTAGAGCAGTAAACAGTTTCCATTGTACTGAAAATGATGGAAACAACCCCAGGCGGCAAATCAACAGTTTTGAAGCGAACATGGATGTGAGTGTGATAAGAGACCCAAGAGCAGACGAGTTCGATGGTCAAGCCAAAGAGATATCCCTCAAGGAGCACTTAGAACATCCATCTCCTCAAAACTATTCACTCAATTCCACCCCAGCTAAAAAATCAGCGCTGGTGTACCTCGATTCAGCTTTGGAGTTAAACACTTTACGTCAACCGAGCCATCCTGGACCAAACACGATCCAGTACGCCACATTAACACCTGCAAACCACGCCGCTTTGGAGCCAAAAATCTTAACTCAAGCCAGATCTTTGGATTCAATCACAACGCAGTACTCAGGCCCAACAGCCGCAAACAGCGCAGTCTCAACCCTCCACTACCTCACAGGGAGACAGGACGGTTGCAACATAATCAACGATCAAGAAAAAGGTCTAGGTTGTTCCCAACAACCATCGACAGATCAAACCTTAACAACTAATATAAACGTTGACCGGGCTCAAACCAAAATCAACTCTCCAGAAAATAACTCTATTAACAAACCGCAGACTCAGCACACAGGGACACTTGGAACCAACTCATTCTCCCTGACAACTGAAGAATGGGAGAAAATGGTGGACACATACTCTCAGGGAAAAGGTGTCATGTCACTTCATGACACAGAAAGTAAAACAGAAGATTCCCCAAAGGCTCTAAACACAGAAGAGAGTGGGCTCTGGGCATCACTGCTAAACACCATGAACCTCGCGACAAAAGCGATGGAATACCATTCGGACAAGTTGGATATTCAATTAAATCTGCTAACTCGCTTAACCACCCATGTCATTAACATCGACTCCAAGTTATTAGATTTGAATGAGTTGATCAAAAGAGTTCAATCAAAAACCACAATCAACCCCCAAGCTGCACATGTTACTCAATCATCGATAAATGATCCTCCTTACCAGACGTAATGAGTGAGCTCCTAACAGACATAAAGTCTGTAAATAATTCCCACAGAGCAGCATGGGCAGCAGCAAGCGATGAGAGAAAAAATTCAGTCCATGAAGCAAAGAAAAAAACCCAGCCAGTGATTATTCCCAAAGTCACTACGGACTCAAACATTCCACATGACCACCCTAAGGAATTGAACGAACAGAATTCACAACAAACGGGAGGCGCACCCAAGCTCCGGCAAGATGAAAAGCAGCAAGGCATGACCAGAGAGTCGCCAGCTATCGTCGAAAGCGGGGAACATATGCGTAATAAACAACAGTCAGCAAAACAAAGAAGGAAAATGAAGAGAAAAGGGAGAAACAAGATAGGCTCTATAAAAACCTACTTCCTACAAGCAAATAAATCTGAGTCAGAGCCAGAGAAGGATCAAGAAAGCACGAAGGATGAATCAAGCCAAAGGTCTAGGGAGAGCCCCTCACCCGCCCCTGCTCATATGGGCCTAGAGGCAACGTCTGCCAAGAATAAACCTACAAAAGCTGATCTTACAAGGGGATCAGAAGAAGAAGGTCGAAAACAAAACTCCTTCTGCTCCAAGACATTAGAGCCACAAATTGCGGACAATCCGGTCGCTCAATCAACTGGAGGCACTAACCCTTGGGATTCCGCCATCTGTATGTCCTCAACAGCAAGGAAAAAAGAACCCAATTGTAGGAAGGTGGACACCTGACTATGGTTACCCCAGATTTGTTTGCCTTGTGTTTAGCTGGTTTTCGACTTAGTTGGCCTGGTTCCCTGCTAATCAGGGCCCCAGGCTATCTGCTCTCTCTTTAAAATGGATTCCATGCACCCTAGGTGCATAACCAAATTGGTACTGGACACCTTGTCAGCCCCTATATAGTGCACTATAGGTGCCAAGGGCATAGGTGCATCCAAGGCCTACCAGGGGCTGCAGCATAGCTTTTGCCACCCCTGGCTGGTTCTTAAATTGACACAACTGGCTGATCACTCAGCTGGGGCAAGTTGGTGTAATCACCTCTTGCTTAGATATAGTATACCTATATCTAAACCTATATCTGGACACATATAAACCTATAAGTCACTCCTATGGCAGGCCTTATCAATCCTGGAGGCAGAGTGCGTGGTTTAACGTGAGATGGTGCTCGAGCATGAGCTGAGCATGTCTACAGCTTTCGGGAACAACTCCCTAAGCTGTTCCGGGATAATGCCATACCATATACTCTTAAGTGCATTATCATCCATCGCGGTTATGTGCTAACTTTGGTTTGGCTTTATCAAAACATGTCGCGTAAGGTGTCATACTTTGTGGAATACTATCCCCTCGACAGTCCTGTCGACGGGGATAGCATCCCACCCTTCTAGAGGGAGAAGACATGTTACTTTACTGAAACGCGGTTAATCCTAACCAGAGCCTCAGCATCACAAAATGGATGCTGCTGCCACCGACACAAGTCGGACCTCCTGCTGCTGACCGAAACTTGGCAGAGGAGGCCTGGACAAAGGGTTTCCTGTCGCGGGGAGGTGCTACACCACCCCAGACAGGAGATAGTGTATTGGGGCAGGGTGGGCTGAATGAAATCAGACAGTGCCTGGGGCGCACAAGGCTTCCCCTGGCATATTCCGGTCAAACCGGTTCTGGAGCACACCATCCCCAGTCCCAGCGTGACCCTGGACAAAGGGAAAGGGGTGTAACCACCCCCTTCCTGGGTCCCACCCATAGGAGGGACCTAACAGGTAATCCAGCCCCCTAGATTGGTATAAGAATGAGAGCAGTGCCAATGCACTCAGATTATCCTGACTGAAACTTATGAAACGAAACTCTGGACCCTTCGACATCCTACTCGACGTAGAAGAATGAAGAATCTCCCTTGTGGTCAAGGAGTGACCACCCTGTGCAAACAGGCACCATCCAGCACCTCGACGTTTGCTTTGTTGCAGTTCCCGCTGGAACTCGAGTGACAGAGTTCGACAAGATCCAGCTTGCCTGCCTTCTAACAGCCCGATCCACAGTCCCTGCAGAGCTGAGACCCGTGGAGGTGACCTGAAGCGTGGGGCCCGCCATCTTGGAAAGACCACGAGGCGCTGACCCTGCAGCATCCGAGGCCCCCTCGAAGCTGTGCATTGGGGTTTGAGAAGCCCCAGCCCTGAGCCTCTCTTGCACCGAAGCTCACCCCTCCACACTCACTGAGTGCTGCGTGGGGCCCTTCTGCATCTTTTGGCTCAACGCGTTGGCCCGGTCACTTGCCCGTTGGCTTGTGGCCCCTGTGCCGACGAACTTTGAAAACTGACTTGTGAGTATGGTTGTTCCAGACTTGCACTCGCTCTCCTGAAAAGGAGCACCCACTCTGACCCTCCTGGTCCGAGTGTTAAGCCATCTTTGAATCCTGCGTGGGTTGCGCTTGCCAAGAGTTCTTTTCTAGAATCCGGAAGCCGACACCGCCGACAGCGAGAGCCTGTGTGGGACAGCTCGTGATCCATTCCTGGATGCCCTCGGTGCCTCAGAGTCCACGTGGCAGCGGAGACAAGCTTCCCGTCATTGACCTGAAAGCGCCCGACATTGCCTGGTTCCTTCCTGGTTCCACCCTGGTCACTGCTGAGTGACCTAGACTCTGCCCCTCTGCTTTCAGATCCTCTTTATCTTCGATCCACCCTTGGATCACACAGGACACTTCTCTTCTCGACGCCTGCAGCATCTTCAGCTCCAAGCGCCATCAACCTGCGTTACGAAACCAGACACTACTTTGCACCTGTGCACCCGTTTCCTGTGGGTGAGGTAACTCAGCAACACCGGTGTTCCTACACTGGTACACACCTCTAGTGTATGTGTCTAAAGTTTCGTCCTTCCAGGTTAAGCGGAAGTCTCCTTTTACAGTAACTTTCTAACTTTTACGCACCATTGACATTGCATTGGTGCATGGGTGTGCTTTAAGCGCTGCACCCGAATCCCGCGGGCTTTTCCCGACTTCAGCATTGCTAGTCCCGACTGCTCCCAGCGATTCCCTAGGCCCTATGCCCAACCACTGTTCGATTGGTATCTTTTATACCACTTTTTTAATATATGGTTTGCGTGGCCCCTGGGCCTCATTCATAATTGTGCAACTTTTATATGTTTAACTGTGCTTTTGTTTAACACCTTGGCTGCTAAGGGTTTTCCCCCCCGGTGCTGGGTTTTCAGATTTATCATTGTTCATGACAAGGTCAGCTCGTCATAAGCACAGCTCCACTGTGCCTCATGACGAGCTGAGCTCGTCATGAGCAGCGAAGGGGTTAAACGCCGCTTGTGCCTCTGCACTCATAAAGAGTACAGAGGATTATTCTAGTAATAAATACATATATTTTTATAATATATAACTTGTGTGGTGTCCTTTCATTTTATATTACAGGATTGTGATTGGTAAAACAGCTCGCTTAACACGACCTCTTGAGTTAAGCCTTTAAGGCTGCTTAGTCCATGCTATCCTTAGGATAGCTTGTCTATAAGGTTGACTTACAACCATCACCATAAGGGATTGTTTGGACTGATACAAGGTGCCCCCAGAATTGGAGACTTCATATATCAGGCCAACTTCCACACCAATGTAATTTTTGATAAGGAATCACTGAGATGGAGAGAGCAAGTCCCAGGATCAACTCAAAGTACAGTCCTTGAACCAATATCCAGACAAACTCGGGGGAACAGCAAGGTTGAACCCTGTGACCCAATTGCCAACTCGGGTCCACCGAACCAGAGAGAGCAAGGTCCTCAAGACTACAGCAAATGCAAGAGCACAGAACGGGTAACAAATCCTGAACAGCGGCAGGAGGCTACTACCCATGAAGAGTACAAAACAATACTCTTCATTCCCGACTACAGATCGAAAGGCCGCGAGGACATTTTAATCCGAAGCAACATCCTACGAGTCCTGAACTCGATTACATCCCTAGGAATGCTAACTACCCAAGATTTGGAGGCTGTCGAATTTACTACGTTCAAACATCTATCGGAGCAGGAAATAACAAAAACAATCTGGAACTCAGGAAAATTTGTGAAAAAAATCTTAAGAGAGGAAAATCAACTAAAAGCATGGGGGATTCAAATTAAACCGTATTTCAACCCCGGCTACCCAGTTCCATTACGCCACAATCTCCAAGAAATCGTTAACTTGACTCTGAACAAACGCCACCCAGATATACCCAAAAAAACTATACTGAGAGGAGCACGCGGAAGCTGAGCTGAACGAAAGGCTGGTGCATCCCCTCCGCAAAAAATCAATGGTTTTCCGACCCCAATTCAAGAATGGGACTGGATTGCAAAAACAATTAACATCAGGCAGCCCAGCCAATGAAGCAGTATCCCCTTAAACACAAACCGGCCGCTATAATTGTGTTCTTGAAACATAAATGGACTAGGAGCAAAAATCACCAATAATTGTATGATTAATCTTGTTACAAGAAACCTGGTCAGCTGAACCATTCCATCTTCAGGGCTTTAAAACATTCCACCTCCCAGCAAGGAGAAGTTCAAAATTTGGACATGAGAAAGTTGGCCTAACGACATACACCTCGATACAAACAATAAATTATGTGAAAGAACTGCTAAACAAAAATACCTCGGGAACGGAAAACGGGATTACTGCAGTTCAGCTGGAAATATCAACATCGGGAACCAACAGGCAAGATCTAATCCTGGTCAATACCTATCTACACCCAAAGGGTAAAAAAAAAAGGCGCTACTGCCCTGGTGGCAGAACTGAACAAACTAATAACGGAAGCAGAAACTTCAAACTGTATTGACTCAGGAGATTTTAACATGTTCCTTTCGAAGTCGTCAGGAAAGAACCATCCAACGGAAGATTATTTGCATGCTAGGGGCATCCCACCTCTGGAAGTGTATCCATGGGGCAAACCAACAAATTTATCAAAAAGCCTAATAGAAGACCTAACAAATCTGGGCTTGATTTCGATATATGGGCGATCGTCGGGGGACCGTCCCCAAGCAGCAACTTTTCATAACTCGATCTCCTGCTTGGCGATCGACTACACCTTCCTATCCTTCTCATTGTTCATATTAGTACAAGACTTTAAAATTGGAATATCCGACTGCAGCGACCACCTCCCGCAAGAATTGACACTGAGGGCACAAGAACAGCGCTAACATTTCCAACAAATGGCCCAAAGTTATCGACCTCAGCAAAATGCAATAGAATCAAGTGCGATATCAGTGATCCTGATCGATTAGCGAAAGAAGCGAAGACGTGCTGGGAAAGTGTTACAGCGCTGAATGACAACAAAATACTCGCCTGGGAGTCCTTCCAGAAATCCTTTGGCCTAAAGAATACCGAGCTCAACTTCGTTAAAGAAATCGATGTATGGACAAGCCAAAAAACATCGGCCCACCCGACAAGTAACCTAAAAAATTATCCTCAGTCCTCTCTAACTTCCAACTTAAGGGCAATAAAAACAGCCATTAACAGAACACTTCGCGAGTTGAGGAAAGAAGGTAGTAACAACAACTCAGTGACCAAATTGAGATCCCTAAAGTGTAAAAAGAACAAAATCTTGTGGCGAATTAGGCAGGAAGCCACCGAAAAAACTTGGGCTAAACTGCTCTACGACTCGAAAAACAACAACAGTACAAGATTCTGGAAAACTGTTAATAAAATAGACAATCCGAACGCCCCTGGAGTGAACTCCCACATCACTGAGGTCACATGGGTAAATTATCTGTTTAAACACTTTAACGACCTTGGGGCATATTATCAAGGGGGTTTATCTCCGCTTTTTTGGCTTTACAAGCCAAGAAAGCGGAGATAATTTTATCTCCCTATTACCTAGCTGTCGCTAACACCAGTTAGCGACAGCTAGTAGGAGATAGCGATCATCTTGGGCCCGCTTTGCATGTCAGTGATATTTATCACTAATGACATGCAAAGTGGGCGTGCCAAGATGTTAGCGACTGGAAACAGTCGCTAACATCGCAATCTCCTATTACCAACTTTTGGAGATATTCGCGCTAAGCGCAAATATCTTCAAAAGCTAACACCTGCCCCATAGCAGTTCTTAGCCATGTTATCCAATGGTAGGTGGATAACATGGCTAAGAGCATTTGCTCAATAATGCATGAATATCGCTGACTTTACAGCGATATTCATGCATTTCGGCCAATTTTTATCGCTTAGGAGATAAACCTTGATAATATCAAGGCTCCTAAGCGATAAAAATCAGCGATGCTCGGCGATATAATTTCGGCCGCTAACCAAGCTGAGCGATATTTTTCACTCATGCTTGGTAATATGCCCCAAAGTGCCTGGCAAGGGCCACCGAAATCCAGATCTCTGCCAGGCGATCATGACGGTCCTAAAGCCTCCGGTTGAGGAGACCAACTTTCCAGGCTCAGTTGAGCAGTTGAAGGGACGAATTGCGAAAGGACGGAAGGAGGGAGCCCCAGGCCCAAATGGAATCCCTCCCATCATCTATAAGCTAGATCCAACCCACTGGGCCGAACAACTGCTCCCGCTCTTCGTAGAAATCTGGAAGGTCGAACTATTTCCGTCCTCCTGGAAGAATTCAATAATCGCACCAATTTTTAAAAAAAGGCAATAAGAGCGAGGCTAAGAATTACAGGCTCATAGCCCTTATAGATATAGACGCCAAATACTTTTCGGGGCTACTCTTAGAAGAACTAACCTCCTGGGCATCAAACAAAAATTAATCCCTATCAATCAGACTGTATTCCAAAAAAATCTAGGGACCTCGACAAACATCCCTGCCCTCTCCCTGCTGATAGATGCTACAATCAAACACAAAAAAACATTATATGTGTGCTATATCGATTTCTCAGCCGCATTTGATAGTATTGACAGAAGGAAATTGTGGGCAAAACTCTTAAAGTGGGAGGTGGATCCCAAATTGCTGAATCTATTGATCTTACTGCATTCAGATACGTGGATCCAAATAAAATTGGGGGCTGCCAACTGTCTGTCAAAAGAAATTCTGACTACAAAAGGGTTGAAACAGGGGTGTGTCCTCGCACCGACCCTGTTCAACCTTTTCATGTCTGACTTTTCTAAAGATCTGGACAACTGCAACCATCATGCCCCAAAGTTAGGGGGTTTTACACTGTTGAACTTACTATATGTGGACGATTTGTTACTAATCAGCTACACCCCAGTAGGCCTGCAACACCTTATCAACACAACAAGCATATTTTCCAAAAATAACGGCCTAAGTATAAATACGGAAAAATCGAAGGTGATGGTTTTTAATCAAAAATCAAAAAAGCAAGTATTTCAATGGTCTCTTTACGAACTTAAAATGGAAACAGTTAAAGAATACAAATATCTGGGGATAATTTTTGACTCCAACGGCTCATTCCAGCGACAAGAAACATCAATAAAGAACAGAGGGATTTCACTGGCCATCGCTTTAAAAAGCGTTTAAAACAAAATAGCGGGCCCAAACTTAATCCCCTTGCTAGACTTATTTCGCGCAAAACTGCTTCCATCAATAACATATGGCAGTGAATGTATGAGAGGGAGAGATGAGGGCATCTTAGACAACGTGGTCATTAAAACATTCCGAATACTCTTTACACTCCCTCCGTACACCTCCCCAGCACAGTTAAGGCTGGAGTTCGGCTTACAGAAGCAGCAAATTGCACGCAAGGGCGCATACGTAAAATGTTGGCATAAGGTAAAGAACGCTGAAAAAGACTCCCTGAATGCCTACCTTTGGAAAGAACTGGAGACAAACAAGGGTTCCCCTGCAATGGTCTACCTCGAAACAGCTATAAAATCCCTTGTACTAAAAGACCTCTGGGACTCGAGTTGTTTCCACAAATGCTTTAAGCGCCTTGTCAACAAATCCGTGAAAATAATTTCCTTGGAAGAAGACAAAGCAGCACTAACTAGGAGGTCCCACGGGTGGTTCGTGATCCAAGGCTATACCAGCGCCTTACCTCAGTCATACCTCAGCACCAGCTTCTCAAGAAAGGCAAAGGAAGACTTTCTGCGGTTGAGGTTGGGGGTAATTTCGTCAAAAGAACATCTCCCCCCATGGAAACGCCTGGAGTCCAACCCTAAGTGTAGGCTCTGTGACAACCCAAAGGAGGATGTTCTGCACTTGTTATGTAGCTGCAAAGCTTTAGATAGAGCCCAAAGGGGCCTACTAACACAGCTCTGGAATCAAAGTGGTGTGTGAACTCGCAGACAAGCTCTGCTGATCAGCTTTAAGGGAGAAAACATCCAACTAGCCTGTAGACTAGTGCGCTTCATGAAAACAGTTAACACGACCCTAAACCCAGCGGCTAGTGATTGAACTTGATTTAAAAAGATCTGCTGTCGCACTTTAAGATAATTCTCTCTTTTGATTACCAAAGACTCAGTAAATGCTAAAAGGTTTTGTTATACAAATGCACTGTATTATACCTGTACACGGTTCTTTCTGTTTCACTTTTAACTTTTCGATTGCTTTTACCCGTCTTTGAAAACTCTTGATCATGTATCTCCTTCATTTTTTTTAAAGAGAAATTGCAAAGATTTTTAGTAATCGTGCAATAAAGTTAATTATCATTATTATTGATTCTGATATTAGACCTTCAGAGCTATGCCCCCAGACCCCTGCAGCCACCCGCAAAAAAAAAGAACATCCCCAAACAGGCAAAAAGCAAAAATGGGCCTACTACCTTCAATTCAGTCCAAATACGCTGTGCAGCTAGGCCCTAACTCCCCTTTTCCACCATGGATTTCCTGAAAAACAAATGCAATCAACATTAGACTGTGCCAGCAGTGCTCCCAGACCCCAAAACCCACCCACAAAAAACTGGAAGCCCCCCAAACAGCCCCCCAAATACAAGCAATACTGATATATTCAAAACATGGCAAATTGCGCTGTTCACAAAACATTGCTGTTTTCAGCACTTCCACTACTTTGATCCTCTTGAAACTCACCTGGACAGTCACTTGTTCCAGCGATTCACAAGAATTTCAGCAAGGCAGAACAAAATCGAACCACTGCGCTCTTTGAAGAAGAAGAAGAAGAAGAAGAAGAAGAAGAAGAAGAAGAAGAAGAAGAAGAAGAAGAAGAAGAAGGTCTACGACTAGTTTTCACTTAGTTTTCACCCAAACACACGCGCCCGCAAAACACCCGAAAACGCCAAAATTCTGCCAATTCTGGACCAAAGAATACCAAACTCCCCTAAAACATTGCCAACATCATTATGAACGAGCCTGCATCGGGCCCTAGCCCTAGAATCAGCGTGAACCATACCAACTTAAACCCAAAAAGCCTAGTAAAACGCACTGAACCCTAAACCGTAGATATGCTTTGTCTGTCTGTGTCAAAGAGCCTAGGTATGCTACATCAGGAGGATGCTTCACTCAGTGGTGCCTGCCTTGACCGTCTGCATGGCCCTGCTGCAAGCATGGGCCAAAAATCTGTTCCGCTCAAGAATTTGCGATTTTTCGGTATTTTCGCGATATTTGCGAAATACCGAAAAACAGCAAATTTTGCAAACATAACGGATGTTTGGCCCAAGCTTGAGGCAGTGCCATGCAGAGGGTCAAGGCAGGCACCACTGAGTGAAGCAACCTGATGTAGCATACCTAGGCTCTTTGTCAGACAGACAAAGCATATCTATTTATATGCAGCAAGCCACTGTGGCGGTTCAGAAGGAGGGACACTGAGACTGGAGCGTGGGAGAGAAGGTTTTATTTTAATAAAAGTCTTTTTTCTCCTCTGAGTGAGTCGTTCCCTGGCTAGGGCCGCGGGATCCAATGTGTCAGTTAGATTGGTAGACCTCCCGACACTTGCACTTGCACGTCTTCGCTCCCTTTCACTGGAGACCCGGTCGTTGTCTCTCGCAGTGTTCCAACGCCACATGCGGGGAGAAAGAACACTCTTAGTAAGTCGTTCGTGGCATAGCTATCCCAGGGGTAACCAGGGTAGTGAGGACACCGGTGACTCTATCTACAAGTGTGCTGACTATTTACAATGCTGGCAAATGGTGCGTGTGAGGGAACACCGTGAGGGAAGGTCGGGGAGGTAAGCGGTAGGGTTCAGGGAGAGAGGAGGGGAAAGGAAGGACGGGAAACAAAAGGAACGGGAAAGGCAAGGAATGTTTCTGTAGAATTCTACAAGGAAGCGCCCCACCTCCCCAGCCACCCTGCCACACGGTGACGCACCTGGGAGAGCCACACTCCTCCGCGAGCGTGGCTGGGCGCTGCGTGGTATCGTTGGCCTCCTGGCTCTGCTCCTGGTTCCTCTGCAACTCCTTTGGTCTCCTTCACTGCTTCTCGCTCTCCGCTCTTCTCCTCCTCGGTGCCGGGACACACTGCTCTTCCGTCTTCCTCTCCTTTTGGCGAAACCATTGGTTGCACATCATACGGGGGCTTGCCTGTGAATCCGAAGCTGATAGGCTGATACAGTAGTGACTCGACTGGTGGGCGGTCCTCCTCTTCCTCGAAGCCGGCCCCGTAAAAGGAACAAGTCACTCCTTTTGCCTCGGGTTGATTCCACCAGCTGTTGGAGTCTGCCTCCCATTGGTCCTGAGACGGCGAAAGAGAGGTAGGACGTGTGTCAGTGTTCCACCATTCTCGCATCGGGGAAGGGTTCGATTCCCGGCCCGCCTCCCCGCTACAGCCACATAACCCCAATTTTACATGAACTGCTGTCTGGAGTGGACTCTGCCTGGCATAACAACAACAGTACACTGCCTCGCCCTTGACCAATACATACCACGAATAGACAGATATGTAGCCTGTAGTCCTGCTGTAGTAGTTGTTGTAGACTGGTTTACCTGTTTGCCACTCACGAATTGGCCATAGTTCTTCCGTAAATCGACGCTGATGATCCATCCATCCCAGTGAGTGACTGTAAAGAAAAAAGATATATTATTTAATCAATCATCATGGTATATTGGCAAGTGAGTGCGCTCCAAGGACTTTTTGCATATTTTGTGAAATGCAATATAGTGGCCTCTGAATTTGAAGTACAATTTTAATTAAACAAGGTAAAAAAAAGAGTTGTTGATTGACATGAGTTACAATTACTGTGTGAAAGATTAGATAATAACTAAGACAAGACATATAAATCATCATTTCATGCACAAAAAACAAACAGCAATTGGTTTCATCAGAGCCAAACAGCCACTGCTGTCCAGTGCATGCCATCTTCTCAATTATTCATTACCTGTTCTACTTTTTGTCTGCATCTTCTTCGGAAAGTGAGGGCCCACAGGGCAGCCTCTCCTGTCAATATCAAAAGTAACTCTGTCAGCAATCAGCAAGCATGTAGTCAGTCAGCAATTTCAGTCCCACTTGATCGTAATCGTAATCCATCCATCTGCTTGAGGGAAATGGATAGGGGGAGTCTGGAGGAGGAGTATAAAGGAGCATGATTGAGTTGTGAACTTGTGAACCTCAGGAATGCAGACTGCGGCACCTTCAAATCAATAAGGAATATAAGATGAAGACAGTGCTGCTGATGGACTTGTTGTGATTATGTGATTAGAGTTTTGTTGTGGTAAAAGTTGCAAAACAAAGAAAGACACACAGGAATAAAAGTGAATAAGGACGAAAAAAAGGAAGTAATTTTCAGGGCTCGGTGTTAGGAAAGTAGAGCTCGTCCTCCAACTCCATGATTTGAGACGGGAGTAGGTCAGGTAACAGAGAACTTCCGTCACCAAAGTCGGTGTCCTCTTCTTCCTGCGTGCATTCACGTACTTTGTAATCTGGTGGTATCAAGTGCTGATTCATCTTGATCAGTGTTAACCTCTCCACATTTTTGACCGAGAGCCGGGACCTTTTTGAAGTTACAATGGCACCAGCAGCACTAAAAACACGTTCAGAAGACACGCTTGCGAGTGGGCAAGACAAATAATTTAGAGCCAGGTTGGCGATCAGTGGTTATAGAGCCATTTTCCTGTACCAATACATCAATGGGTTCGCATGAACAAAGACCTTTGTTGGCTCATCCAGATAGGCCTGCACCATCAACTCAAGGTTCTCCACGGTTTCTCCACTCTGCGTACCATCTGTGGCCTTCTCAGCACTGGAACGAACAAACCCTTGATGAGTTAGCCAATCCGCTTCCGACAATATTATGGCTGGGCCTGGTGCAGGTGAGGATGATGATAGGGTTGCTGCTGGTGTCGTTAACGGCTGTGAGGGAAAGTGGATCCAGAATAGTGGCACAAATGTAATGTTGTTCTGTATGTATCTTTTGAAGCCTTTCATTGGCAACTAGGCGGCTTAATAAGTTCTCCGCCAACAGATATGCAGCTTGCTTTCCGCCATCATCTCTCAATGTTGAAGACACCGCCTTCAGTTGGTGCTCTAGCATGCGCAACAATGGGATAGCTTTGCTCAAAGAACAGTCCTCCCTGCTGACTTCACGCGTGAAGAACTCAAAAGGACGAAGCATGTCTGTCAGGCTTTTAACTAGCTGCCATTCCTCGGACTCTAGCCTCATGTCATTAATAGTAGAACCTACTGTAAAGATATAGTCATTGATTACCATGCACTGCTCAAACAGACGCTCAAGCATGTAAAAGGTTGAGTTCCAACGTGTTGCCACCTCCTGGATGAGTCCTTTGACTGGCACTTTACGTACATGTTGAATGCTGCTCAGCTGCTTCCGGGCCTTAAAAGAATGGCTGAAATGTGTGCAGATTCTTCGGCACATAGACAGTAACTTCTTGACTTGGGTTTCAGTTTTAAAGAAATCTTGAACAACCAGGTTTATACAGTGCGCCAAACACAGCACTCTGAAATAGTCACCGTCCTGCATGGCCCTAACTATATTACTGCCATTATCCGTGGAAACATAACCAACTATGCGATTTCTTGGTTGCAGCCATTCAGAGACCTTACTGTTAAACTCATCCAAAATGTTTTTTGCTGTATGACTTTTCATCATGGCAAACATGGCTAATGTTGCATGTTTCCGAGAAGCTTGAAAAACTGTGTCCAGGTCAACAACTGCACTTGACTTCTCTCTAACCCCTGCAAAAGACCCTGCAAAAGAGACCCAGTGTGCAGTGATGCACATGTAATCAAGGGCTTGGCAACTGGTCCACATGTCTGTTGTCAAGTGGATAGTGTGAACAGCAGTCTTCTGCAAAGCTGCCCCAATCACCTCCAGCACATCTTGTTGTAGTGCTGGAATCGCAACTCTGGCAAAATAGGACCGGCTAGGAACCTTCCATTTAGGGCAGACTGTTGCCACTAATTCTATAAACCCCACCCCTTCCACGAATGAAAAAGGGAGAAGGTCCAGCGCTAGCATTTTAGCCAGCTTTGCGTTATACAGACGTACCGTTGGGTGGTTGCGTTCAAATGGCGCCTCCGACCAGAACATTCCGCTAATGGTGGGCTGGATCATTTTACGTGATGATGATGATGACCTCTTCAAACCAGTTAGGCCCATTGATGTAGTTTTTCGCATTGGTGTCTCTCCAACACTCTTAGTGTGCCTCATAGATGTTGCAGAGGTAGAGGGTGTGGGCGATACCACTGCAGTGCTGCTGCCAGGGGTACTGGGTGTACCAGAAAAAATGTCTGTCGCTTCTTCACTTCCCCCCTGCACAATCAGATTCTCGTCCTCATCAGATTCAGTATCAATGGATACATTTGGATTTGTTTTTTTTTTGCCTTCCTCGATCTTCCTCATGTGTGTTTCCCAAATGATAGTGTGGTGTTTCTTGAGATGACCTCTCGGGCCACCGGTACCATAGTTGGTACCAAGTTTACCCCGACTAACTGATGTTTTACAAATCGAACAAACGACCACGTTTTCCACCTTTGCGCTAACAGTAAAGAAGTCCCAAACTGCGGACTGGTGATGTCTGCTAGTGTTGGAGGTGCTACTTTGACTTTCAATGCCAGATGAAGTGGAACATGGGCGTGGCTGAATCTGTTTCTGTTCTTCACTTACAGCACCACTACTTGAGGTCAAGCTGGATGGAGGTCCATGCCATCCCTTCTGACTAAAAAAGATGGAAGCTGTAGGTCGTGTTGGTGTTGTAGTTAGCGCTGGTGGTACCAGTGCCGCGCCGCCCATATCCCGCTCAGAAGCCATTCGGGCTAGGGTTAAAAATGTCTGTCTGCTGCATGCCTGCTGGGGCTGGAGTGACGACTGTGATGACTGGGTCATCGTCAGACTGTTCATCAGCAGCAGAAGATACCACTTCTTGTTCGTCGTCATCACCCATAAGTGGAAGCTTTGCGGGAGCCTTCCTTTTAGGCTTAGCTACCTTTGTCGGCTCATCATGGGGTGACTCACTCTCAGACTGCATTGGTGGGTTCCAATCAACATCAACATCATCAGAAGGAAGGGGGCTTGAAGAAGAACTTGTAGTATCCCTCCTTGACCTTTTTCTTGCTGGGGATCTGGAAGACAATGGATAATCATCATCAGGAGGAGTGGCTTCCTCGGATACCTCCTCTTGAATAGCAATTTCCTGATGTGCCCCTACTTCTGGAGGAACTAGCGTTGTAGGCAGTTGTGCCGCTCCATGAACCTCTAGTTGCACCTCTCCATGCACCTGCCATGCGCCTCTCCTTGCGGCTCTACTTGCGGCTCTCCTTGCGCCTCTCCTTGCGCCTCTACTTGCGCCTCTCCTTGCGCCTCTCCATGCGCCTCTCCATGCGCCTCTCCTTGCGCCTCTCCTTGCCCATGTACTTGCGCTTGTACTAGTTGCACCTGTGGTTGTCGTTGCACCTGTGGTTGTTGAACACTCGTCAGCTGAGTTACACCCGGTGTTGATTGGATGGTACTTTCTTGTGATGAGCCAAGATCACTGGTTGATGGTGATTCAACAACCAAAGTGGCTGCCGCAGCAGCACTCATGGTGGTCTTGGACCTAACTTGGCGTGGTGGCACTGAGCCCAATCAAGCGGAGGTGCTGCTTCCAGCTTGGTCCCCGGCAGACACCGCTGCTGCTGCAGGCGTAGTTTTTTTTCCCAAAAAAGGTGTCGGTGGGCACACCAGTCTCCTTGGTAGGTGGTGTCACTTGCTTCTTCTGCTCCTTCTTACTGGCAGTGGCACTGGCGACTTTGTTCGCTGAGGCGCTACGGCCAACTTTCTTTGGGGCCATCTTCTTGAGATGTCAGAACAGCAGGCTGCAGTTGCATGAGATGCAGAGTTGTCTTGTCTGTGGCCACATGTGACATCACGTAACGTTGTGCTGGACACACTGCTGCAGGACTTCCTACTGGCACTGGTGGTTCTCTTGTGCACCAAAAAGTAATGGAAGCCAGAGGAACATCAGTTATACACCCCATAAAAGTCAAAAAACACTCACAAATCCCCACAATCCCATGCCATCCATGCCCTCAATGATGTTTAAAGTCAAGACACCCCAGAGAAAGACTAGGCCCATGCACCACTGAGTACCCCTGGGCATAATGGTTGAAAGCAAGGCAAAATGGGTGCAGGCCTGAGCACACTGCCTGGCTTCAAAATGGCCCCTTGACCCCCACCACATGGCCAGGCCCTGCCTGTACCAGGCCTCAAAATGGCCCCCACCCACATGGCCAGGCCTCAACAACACCCCAAAAAGTAAAAAAAAACTCAAAAATCACAACAATCCCATGACATCCATGCCCTCCAGTGGCAGAGTGAGCAAGGGACCCACATCTGGGCATACACTGCCAACTTAGGGTGAACAAAGCGATACCAAATGGGATGATGGACGAAGCGTTTGAGCAAACTAAACACTCACGCCCAGTCAACTGTTCTGTGTTTAATCTATAATCATTCTTTAGATCACTCTACCACCCCAATTTAGACATGGCCATATGCAAATCAGTCTGACCTTGTGCCTCGTGGGAACAGTCCAGCCCGAACTGCCAAGCCATGTCTGACCTGGACCGGAAACAAGCATCCTGGGACCGGTTTCGGGTACATAACCCTCATCGACCAGGCTATCTTGAATCCAGTGGCAGAGTGAGCAAGGGACTCACATCTGGGCATACCCTGCCAACTTAGGGCGAACAAAGCGATACCAAAGGGGATGATGGACAGATCGTTTGAGCATATCAAACACTCACCTCCAGTCAACTGATCTTGGTTTAATCCATCATCATTATTTAGCTCACTCCACTACCCCAGTTCAGACATGGCCATATGCAAATCAGTCTGACCCTGTGCCTCATGGGAACAGTCCAGCCCTACCTGCCATGCCATGTCTTCCCTGGACCGGAAACAAGCATCCTGGGACTGGTTTTGGGTTCATAACCCTCATCAGCCAGGCTATATTGAATCCAGTGGCAGAGTGAGCAAGGGACCCACGTCTGGGCATACCCTGCCAATTTAGGGCGAACAAAGCAATACCAAAGAGGATAATGGACGGAGCGTTTGACCAAATCAAACACTCACCCCCAGTCAACTGTTCTGGGTTTAATCCATCATCATTCTTTAGCTCACTCTAACATCCCAGTGCAGAAATGGCCATATGCAAATCAGGCTGAGCCTGTGCTCATAGGAACAGTCCAGCCCGAAATGCCAAGACATGTCTTCACTGGACCAGAAACAAGCATCCTGAGACCGGTTTCGGGTTCATAACCCTCATCAGCCAGGCTATCTTGAATACAGTAGCAGAGTGAACAAGGGACCCACTTCTGGGCATACCCTGCAAACTTAGGGCGAACAAAGCAATAACAAAGTGGATGATGGACGGAGCGTTTGAGCAAATAAAAACTCACCCCCAGTCAACTGATCTGGGTTTAATCCATCATCATTCTTTAGCTCACTCCACCGAACCAGTTCAGACATGGCCATATGCAAATCAGTCTGACCCTGTGCCTCATGGGAACAGTCCAGCCAGAACTGCCAAGCCATGTCTTCCCAGGACCAGAAACAAGCATCCTGGGACCGGTTTCGGGGTCATAACCCTCATCAGCCAGGCTATCTTGAATACAGTAGCAGAGTGAAGAAGGGACCTACGTCTGGGCATACCGTGCTAACTTAGGGCAAACAAAGCGATACTAAAGGTGATGATGGACTGAGCTTTTGAGCATATCAAACACTGACCCCCAGTCAACTGATCTGGGTTTAATCCATCCTCATTCTTTAGCTGAATCCACCACCCCAGTTCAGACATGGCCATATGCAAATCAGTCTGACCCTGTGCCTCATGGGAACAGTACAGCCCGAAATGCCAAGCCATGTCTTCCCTCACCAGAAACAAGCATTGTGGGAACGGTTTCGGGTTCATAACTCTTATCAGCCAGGACATCTTGAATCCAGTGGCCGAGTGAGCAAGGGACCCACTTCTGGGCATACCCTGCCAACTCAGGGTGAACAAAGCGATACCAAAGGGGATGATGGACGGAGAGTTTGAGCATATCAAACACTCACCCCCAGTCAACTGATCTGGGTTTGATCCATCATCATTCTTTAGCTCACCACCACCCCAGTTCAGACATGGCCATATACAAATCAGTCTGACCATGTGCCTCATGGAAACAGTCCAGCCCGAACTGCCAAGCCATGTCTTTCCTGGACCGGAAACAAGCATCTTGGGACTGATTTCAGTTTCATAACCCTCATCAGCCAGGTTATCTTGAATTCAGTGGCTGAGTGGGCAAGGGATCCATGTCTGGGCATACCCTGCCAACTTAGGGTGAACAAAGCAATACCAAAGGGGATGATGGATGAAGCGTTTGAGCAAATCAAACACTCACCCCCAGTCAACTGTTCTGGGTTTAATCCATCATCATTCTTTAGCTCACTCTACCACCCCAATTTAGACATGGCCATATGCAAATCAGTCTGACCTTGTGCCTCATGGGAACAGTCCAGCCCGAACTGCCAAGCCATGTCTTCCCTGGAATGGAAAGAAGCATCGTGGGACCGGTTTCGGGTTCATAACCCTCATCAGCCAGGCTATCTTGAATCCAGTGGCCGAGTGAGCAAGGGACCCACTTCTGGGCATACCCTTCCTACTTAGGGCAAACAAAGCGATACCTAAGGGGATGATGGACAGAGCGTTTGAGCATTTCAAACACTCACCCCCAGTCAACTGATCTGGGTTTAATCCATCATCAATATTTAGCTAACTCCACCACCCTAGTTCAGACATGGCCATATGCAAATCAGTCTGACCCTGTGCCTCATGGGAACAGTCCAGCCCGAACTGCAAAGCCATGTCTTCCCTGGACTGGAAACAAGCCTCCTGGGACCGGTTTCGGGTTCATAACCCTCATCAGCCAGGCTATCTTGAATACAGTAGCAGAGTGAGCAAGGGACTCACATCTGGGCATACCCTGAAAACTTAGGGTGAACAAAGCGATACCAAAGGGGGTGATGGACAGAGCGTTTGAGCATATCAAACACTCACCCCCAGTCAACTGATCTGGGTTTAATCCATCATCATTCTTAACTCACTCCACCACCCAAGTTCAGACATGGCCATATGCAAATCAGTCTGACCATGTGCCTCATGGGAACAGTCCAGCCCGAACTGCCAAGCCATGTCTTCCCTGGACCGGAAACAAGCATCCTGGGACCCGTTTCGGGTTCATAATCCTCATCAGCCAGGCTATCTTGAATCCAGTGGCAGAGTGAGCAAGGGACCCACATCTGGGCATACCCTGCAAACTTAGGGCGAACAAAACGATACCAAAGGGGATGATGGACAGAGCGTTTGAGCATATCAAACTCTCACCCCCAGTCAACTGATCTGGGTTTAATCCATCATCATTATTTAGCTCACTCCACCGAACCAGTTCAGACATGGCCATATGCAAATCAGGCTGACCCTGTGCCTCATGAGAACAGTCCAGCCAGAACTGCCAAGCCATGTCTTCCCAGGACCAGAAACAAGCATCCTGGGACCGGTTTCGGGGTCATAACCCTCATCAGCCAGGCTATCTTAAATACAGTAGCAGAGTGAAGAAGGGACCTACGTCTGGGCATACCGTGCTAACTTAGGGCAAACAAAGCGATACTAAAGGTGATGATGGACTGAGCTTTTGAGCATATCAAACACTGACCCCCAGTCAACTGATCTGGGTTTAATCCATCCTCATTCTTTAGCTGAATCCACCACCCCAGTTCAGACATGGCCATATGCAAATCAGTCTGACCCTGTGCCTCATGGGAACAGTACAGCCCGAAATGCCAAGCCATGTCTTCCCTCACCAGAAACAAGCATCGTGGGAACGGTTTCGGGTTCATAACTCTTATCAGCCAGGACATCTTGAATCCAGTGGCCGAGTGAGCAAGGGACCCACTTCTGGGCATACCCTGCCAACTCAGGGTGAACAAAGCGATACCAAAGGGGATGATGGACTGAGAGTTTGAGCATATCAAACACTCACCCCCAGTCAACTGATCTGGGTTTGATCCATCATCATTCTTTAGCTCACCACCACCCCAGTTCAGACATGGCCATATACAAATCAGTCTGACCATGTGCCTCATGGAAACAGTCCAGCCCGAACTGCCAAGCCATGTCTTTCCTGGACCGGAAACAAGCATCTTGGGACTGATTTCAGTTTCATAACCCTCATCAGCCAGGTTATCTTGAATTCAGTCGCTGAGTGGGCAAGGGATCCATGTCTGGGCATACCCTGCCAACTTAGGGTGAACAAAGCAATACCAAAGGGGATGATGGATGAAGCGTTTGAGCAAATCAAACACTCACCCCCAGTCAACTGTTCTGGGTTTAATCCATCATCATTCTTTAGCTCACTCTACCACCCCAATTTAGACATGGCCATATGCAAATCAGTCTGACCTTGTGCCTCATGGGAACAGTCCAGCCCGAACTGCCAAGCCATGTCTTCCCTGGAATGGAAAGAAGCATCGTGGGACCGGTTTCGGGTTCATAACCCTCATCAGCCAGGCTATCTTGAATCCAGTGGCCGAGTGAGCAAGGGACCCACTTCTGGGCATACCCTTCCTACTTAGGGCAAACAAAGCGATACCTAAGGGGATGATGGACAGAGCGTTTGAGCATTTCAAACACTCACCCCCAGTCAACTGATCTGGGTTTAATCCATCATCAATATTTAGCTCACTCCACCACCCTAGTTCAGACATGGCCATATGCAAATCAGTCTGACCCTGTGCCTCATGGGAACAGTCCAGCCCGAACTGCAAAGCCATGTCTTCCCTGGACTGGAAACAAGCCTCCTGGGACCGGTTTCGGGTTCATAACCCTCATCAGCCAGGCTATCTTGAATACAGTAGCAGAGTGAGCAAGGGACTCACATCTGGGCATACCCTGAAAACTTAGGGTGAACAAAGCGATACCAAAGGGGGTGATGGACAGAGCGTTTGAGCATATCAAACACTCACCCCCAGTCAACTGATCTGGGTTTAATCCATCATCATTCTTAACTCACTCCACCACCCAAGTTCAGACATGGCCATATGCAAATCAGTCTGACCATGTGCCTCATGGGAACAGTCCAGCCCGAACTGTCAAGCCATGTCTTCCCTGGACAGGAAACAAGCATCCTGGGACCCGTTTCGGGTTCATAATCCTCATCAGCCAGGCCATCTTGAATCCAGTGGCAGAGTGAGCAAGGGACCCACATCTGGGCATACCCTGCCAACTTAGGGCGAACAAAGCGATACCAAAGGGGATGATGGACAGAGCGTTTGAGCATATCAAACTCTCACCCCCAGTCAACTGATCTGGGTTCAATCCATCATCATTATTTAGCTCACTCCACCACCCTAGTTCAGACATGGCCATATGCAAATCAGTCTGACCCTGTGCCTCATGGGAAAAGTCCAGCCCGAACTGCAAAGCCATGTCTTCCCTGGACCGGGAACAAGCATCCTGGGACTGGTTTTGGGTTCATAACCCTCATCAGCCAGGCTATCTTGAATCCAGTTGCAGAGTAGGCAAGGGACCCACATCTGGGCATACGCTGCCAACGTAGGGCGAACAAAGCAATACCAATGGGGATGATGGACGGAGCGTTTGAGCAACTCAAACACTTACCCCCAGTCAACTGATCTCGATTTAATCCATCATCATTCTTAACTTTCTCCACCACCCAGTTCAGACATGGCCATATGCAAATCAGTCTGACCCTGTGCCTCATGGAAACAGTCCAGCCCGAACTGCAAAGTCTTTCATCCTTTTTGTAAAGCGCACTGATATTCTCCGGGATCTTGTTCGCGCTATATAAAACTTTATAAATAAATAAATAAAAATAAATGTCTTTCCTGGACAGGAAACAAGCATCCTGTGACCAGACTTGGGTTCATAACCCTCATCAGACAGGATATCTTGAATCCAGTGGTAGAGTGAGCAAAGGACCCACGTCCGGGCATACCCTGCCAACTTAGGGCAAAGAAAGCGTTACCAAAGGGGTAGATGGATGAAGCATTTGAGCAAATCAAACACTCACCCCTGTCACCTGATCTGGGTTTAATCCATCAACATTCTTTAGCTTACTCTGCCACCCAAGTTCAGACATGGCCATATGCAAATCGGTCTGACCCTGTGCCTCATGGGAACAGTATAGCCCGAAATGCCAAGCCATGTCTTCCCTGCACTGGGAACAAGCATCGTGATACCGGTTTCGGGTTCATAACCCTCATCAGCCAGGATATCTTGAATCCAGTGGCAGAGTGAGCAAGGGACTCCCTTCTGGGCATACCCTGCCAACTTAGGGTAAACTAAAGCGATCCCAAAGGGGATGATGGACGGAGCGTTGAGCAAATCAAACACTCACCCCCCGTCAACTGTACTGGGTTTAATTCATCATCATTCTTTAGCTCAATCCACCACCCCAGTTCAGACATGGCCATATGCAAATCAGTATGACCCTGTGCCTCATGGGAACAGTCCAGCCAGAACTGTCAAGCCATGTCTTCCCTGGACCAAAAACAAGCATCCTAGGACCGGTTTCGGGTTCATAACCCTCTTCAGCAAGGCTATCTTGAATCTAGTGGCAGAGTGAGCAAGGGACACATGTCTGGGCATACCCTGCCAATTTAGGGCTCACAAAGCGATCCCAAAAAGTATGATGGACGAAGCGTTTGAGCATATCAAACACTCACCCCCAGTAAACTGATCTGGTTTTAATCCATCATCATTCTTTAGCTCACTCCACCACCCCAGCTCAGACATGGCCATATGCAAATCAGTCTGACCCTGTGCCTCATGGGAACAGTCCAGCCAAAACTGCAAGCCATGTCTTCCCTGGACCGGAACAAGCATCCTGGGACCGGTTTCGGGTTCATAACCCTCATCAGCAAGGCTATCTTGAATCTAGTGGCAGAGTGAGCAAGAGACGCACGTATGGGCATACCCTGCCAATTTGGGCTCACAAAGCGATCCCAAAAAGTATGATGGACGAAGCGTTTGAGCATATCAAACACTCACCCCCAGTCAACTGATCTCGGTTTAATCCATCATCATTCTTTAGCTCACTCCACAACCCCAGTTCAGACATGGCCATATGCAAATCAGTCTGACCCTGTGCCTCATGGGAACAGTCCAGCCCGAACTGCCAAGCCATTCATCATTTTTGTAAAGCGCTTTGATATTCTTTGGGATCTTGTTCGCTCTATATAAAACTTTATAAATAAATAAAAATAAAAGTCTTCCCTGGACCGGAAACAAGCATCCTGGGACAGGTTTCATAACCCTCATCAGCCAGGATATCTTGAATCCAGTGGCAGAATGAGCAAAGGACTCACGTCTGGGCATACCTTGCCATCTTAGGGCAAAGAAAGCGATACCAAAGGAGTAGATGGATGGAGCGTTTGAGCAAGTCAAACACTCACCCCCAGTCAACTGATCTGGGTTCAATCCATCAACATTCTTTAGCTCACTCTACCACTCAAGTTCAGACATGGCCATATGCAAATCAGTCTGACCCTGTGCCTCATGGGAACAGTCAAGCCAAAACTGCCAAGCCATGTCTTCCCTGGACCGGAAACAAGCATCCTGGGACCGGTTTCGGGTTCATAATCCTCATCAGCCAGGCTATCTTGAATCCAGTGGCAGAATGAGTAAGGGACCCACGCCTTGGCATAACCTGCCAACTTATGGCGAACAATGCGATACCAAAGGGTATGATGGACAGAGCGCTTGAGCAAATCAAACACTCACCCCCAGTCAACTGATCTGAGTTTAATCCATCATCATTCTTTAGCTCACTCCACCACCCCAGTTCAGACATGGTCATATGTAAATCAGTCTGACCCTGTGCCTCATGGGAACAGTCCAGCCAAAACTGCAAGCCATGTCTTCCCTGGACCGGAACAAGCATCATGGGACCGGTTTCGGGTTCATAACCCACATCAGCAAGGCTATCTTGAATCTAGTGGCAGAGAGAGCAAGGGACACACGTCTGGGCATACCCTGCCAATTTGGGCTCACAAAGCGATCCCAAAGGGTATGATGGACGAAGAGTTTGAGCATATCAAACACTCACCCCTAGTCAACTGATCTCGGTTTAATCCATCATCATTCTTTAGCTCATTCCACAACCCCAGTTCAGACATGGCTATATGCAAATCAGTCTGACCCTGTGCCTCATCAGAACAGTCCAGCCCGAACTGCCAAGCCATGTCTTCCCTGGACTGAAAACAAGCATCCTAGGACCGGTTTCGGTTTCATAAACCTCATCAGCCAGGCTATATTGAATTCAGTGGCAGAGTGAGCAAGGGACCCACGTCTGGGCATACCCTGCCAACTTAGGGCGAACTAAAGCGATACCAAAGGGGATGATTGACAGAGTGTTGGAGCAAATCAAATACTTACCCCCAGTCAACCGATCTAAGTTTAATCCATCATCATTCTTAACTCACTCGACCACCCTGGTTTAGACATGTCCATAAGCAAATCAGTCTGACCCTGTGCCTCATGGGAACAGTCCAGCCCGAACTGCCAAGCCATGTCTTCCCTGGACCAGAAACAAGCATCCTGGGACCGGTTTCAGGGTCATAACCCTCATCAGCCACGCTATATTGAATCCAGTGGCAGAGTGAGCAAGGGTCCCACGTCTGGGCATACCCTGCAAACTTAGGACAAACAAAGCGATCCCAAAGGGTATGATGGACGAAGCGTTTGAGCATATCAAACACTCACCCCCGTCAACTGATCTGGGTTTAATCCATCATCATTCTTTAGCTCACTCCACAACCCCAGTTCAGACATGGCCATATGCAATTCTGTCTGACCCTGTGCCTCATGGGAACAGTCCATCCGGAACCGCCAAGCCATTCATCATTTTTGTATAGCGCGCTGATATTCTTCGGGATCTTGTTCGCGCTATATAAAACTTTATAAATGTCTTCCCTGGACCGGAAACAAGCATCCTGGGACCGGTTTCATAAACCTCATCAGCCAGGATATCTTGAATCCAGTAGCAGAGTGAGCAAAGGTCTCACGTCTGTGCATACCTTGCCATCTTAGGGAAAAGAAAGCGATACCAAAGAGGTAGATGGATGGAGCGTTTGAGCAAATCAAACACTCACCCCCAGTCAACTGATCTGGGTTCAATCCATCAACATTCTTTAGCTCACTCTACCACCCAAGTTCAGACATGGCCATATGAAAATCATTCTGACCCTGTGCCTCATGGGAACAGTCCAGGCAGAACTGCCAGGCCATGTCTCCCCTGGACCGGAAACAAGCATGCTGGGACGGGTTTCGGGTTCGTAACCCTCTTCAGCCAGGCTATCTTGAATCCAGTGGCAGAATGAGCAAGGGACAAATGTCGGGGCATACCCTGCAAAACGTAGGGCGAACAAAGCGATACCAAAGGGGATGAGGGACGGAGCGATTGAGCAAGTCAAACACTTACCCCCAGTCAACTGATCTGGGTTTAATCCATCATCATTCTTAGCTCACTCCACCACCCTAGTTCAGACATGGCCATATGCAAATCAGTCTGACCCTGTGCCTCATGGGAACAGTCCAGCCCGAACTGCAAAGCCATGTCTTCCCTGGACCGGAAACAAGCATCCTGGGACCCGTTTCGGGTTCATAATCCTCATCAGCCAGGCTATCTTGAATCCAGTGGCAGAGTGAGCAAGGGACCCACATCTGGGCATACCCTGCAAACTTAGGGCGAACAAAGCGATACCAAAGGGGATGATGGACAGAGCGTTTGAGCATATCAAACTCTCACCCCCAGTCAACTGATCTGGGTTTAATCCATCATCATTATTTAGCTCACTCCACCGAACCAGTTCAGACATGGCCATATGCAAATCAGGCTGACCCTGTGCCTCATGAGAACAGTCCAGCCAGAACTGCCAAGCCATGTCTTCCCAGGACCAGAAACAAGCATCCTGGGACCGGTTTCGGGGTCATAACCCTCACCAGCCAGGCTATCTTAAATACAGTAGCAGAGTGAACAAGGGACCTACGTCTGGGCATACCGTGCTAACTTAGGGCAAACAAAGCGATACTAAAGGGGATGATGGACTGAGCGTTTGAGCATATCAAACACTGACCCCCAGTCAACTGATCTGGGTTTAATCCATCCTCATTCTTTAGCTGAATCCACCACCCCAGTTCAGACATGGCATAGGCAAATCAGACTGACCCTGTGCCTCATGGGAACAGTACAGCCCGAAATGCCAAGCCATGTCTTCCCTCACCGGAAACAAGCATCGTGGGAAAGGTTTCGGGTTCATAACCCTTATCAGCCAGGATATCTTGAATCCAGTGGCCGAGTGAGCAAGGGACCCACTTCTGGGCGTACTCTGCCAACTCAGGGTGAACAAAGCGATACCAAAGGGGATGATGGACGGGAGTTTGAGCATATCAAACACTCACCCCCAGTCAACTGATCTGGGTTTGATCCATCATCATTCTTTAGCTCACCACCACCCCAGTTAAGACATGGCCATATACAAATCAGTCTGACCATGTGCCTCATGGAAACAGTCCAGCCCGAACTGCCAAGCCATGTCTTTCCTGGACCGGAAACAAGCATCTTGGGACTGATTTTAGTTTCATAACCCTCATCAGCCAGGCTATCTTGAATTCAGTGGCTGAGTGGGCAAGGGATCCACGTCTGGGCATACCCTGCCAACTTAGGGTGAACAAAGCGATACCAAAGGGGATGATGGACGAAGCGTTTGAGCAAATCAAACACTCACCCGCAGTCAACTATTCTGTGTTTAATCCATCATCATTCTTTAGCTCACTCTACCACCCCAATTTAGACATGGCCATATGCAAATCAGTCTGACCTTGTGCCTCATGGGAACAGTCCAGCCCGAACTGCCAAGCCATGTCTTCCCTAGAATGGAAAGAAGCATCGTGGGACCGGTTTCGGGTTCATAACCCTCATCAGCCAGGCTATTTTGAATCCAGTGGCCGAGTGAGCAAGGGACCCACTTCTGGGCATACCCTTCCAACTTAGGGCAAACAAAGCGATACCTAAGGGGATGATGGACAGAGCATTTGAGCATTTCAAACACTCACCCCCAGTCAACTGATCTGGGTTTAATCCATCATCATTATTTAGCTCACTCCACCACCCTAGTTCAGACATGGCCATATGCAAATCAGTCTGACCCTGTGCCTCATGGGAACAGTCCAGCCCGAACTGCAAAGCCATGTCTTCCCTGGACCGGAAACAAGCCTCCTGGGACCGGTTTCGGGTTCATAACTCTCATCAGCCAGGCTATCTTGAATCCAGTGGCAGAGTGAGCAAGGGACTCACATCTGGGCATACCCTGCCAACTTAGGGTGAACAAAGCGATACCAAAGGGGATGATGGACAGAGCGTTTGAGCATATCAAACACTCACCCCCAGTCAACTGATCTGGGTTTAATCCATAATCATTCTTAACTCACTCCACCACCCCAGTTCAGACATGGCCATATGCAAATCAGTCTGACCATGTGCCTCATGGGAACAGTCCAGCCCGAACTGTCAAGCCATGTCTTCCCTGGACAGGAAACAAGCATCCTGGGACCCGTTTCGGGTTCATAATCCTCATCAGCCAGGCCATCTTGAATCCAGTGGCAGAGTGAGCAAGGGACCCACATCTGGGCATACCCTGCCAACTTAGGGCGAACAAAGCGATACCAAAGGGGATGATGGACAGAGCGTTTGAGCATATCAAACTCTCACCCCCAGTCAACTGATCTGGGTTCAATCCATCATCATTATTTAGCTCACTCCACCACCCTAGTTCAGACATGGCCATATGCAAATCAGTCTGACCCTGTGCCTCATGGGAAAAGTCCAGCCCGAACTGCAAAGCCATGTCTTCCCTGGACCGGGAACAAGCATCCTGGGACTGGTTTTGGGTTCATAACCCTCATCAGCCAGGCTATCTTGAATCCAGTTGCAGAGTAGGCAAGGGACCCACATCTGGGCATACGCTGCCAACGTAGGGCGAACAAAGCAATACCAATGGGGATGATGGACGGAGCGTTTGAGCAACTCAAACACTTACCCCCAGTCAACTGATCTCGATTTAATCCATCATCATTCTTAACTTTCTCCACCACCCAGTTCAGACATGGCCATATGCAAATCAGTCTGACCCTGTGCCTCATGGAAACAGTCCAGCCCGAACTGCAAAGTCTTTCATCCTTTTTGTAAAGCGCACTGATATTCTCCGGGATCTTGTTCGCGCTATATAAAACTTTATAAATAAATAAATAAAAATAAATGTCTTTCCTGGACAGGAAACAAGCATCCTGTGACCAGACTTGGGTTCATAACCCTCATCAGACAGGATATCTTGAATCCAGTGGTAGAGTGAGCAAAGGACCCACGTCCGGGCATACCCTGCCAACTTAGGGCAAAGAAAGCGTTACCAAAGGGGTAGATGGATGAAGCATTTGAGCAAATCAAACACTCACCCCTGTCAACTGATCTGGGTTTAATCCATCAACATTCTTTAGCTTACTCTGCCACCCAAGTTCAGACATGGCCATATGCAAATCGGTCTGACCCTGTGCCTCATGGGAACAGTATAGCCCGAAATGCCAAGCCATGTCTTCCCTGCACTGGGAACAAGCATCGTGATACCGGTTTCGGGTTCATAACCCTCATCAGCCAGGATATCTTGAATCCAGTGGCAGAGTGAGCAAGGGACTCCCTTCTGGGCATACCCTGCCAACTTAGGGTGAACTAAAGCGATCCCAAAGGGGATGATGGACGGAGCGTTGAGCAAATCAAACACTCACCCCCCGTCAACTGTACTGGGTTTAATTCATCATCATTCTTTAGCTCAATCCACCACCCCAGTTCAGACATGGCCATATGCAAATCAGTATGACCCTGTGCCTCATGGGAACAGTCCAGCCAGAACTGTCAAGCCATGTCTTCCCTGGACCAAAAACAAGCATCCTAGGACCGGTTTCGGGTTCATAACCCTCTTCAGCAAGGCTATCTTGAATCTAGTGGCAGAGTGAGCAAGGGACACATGTCTGGGCATACCCTGCCAATTTAGGGCTCACAAAGCGATCCCAAAAAGTATGATGGACGAAGCGTTTGAGCATATCAAACACTCACCCCCAGTAAACTGATCTGGTTTTAATCCATCATCATTCTTTAGCTCACTCCACCACCCCAGCTCAGACATGGCCATATGCAAATCAGTCTGACCCTGTGCCTCATGGGAACAGTCCAGCCAAAACTGCAAGCCATGTCTTCCCTGGACCGGAACAAGCATCCTGGGACCGGTTTCGGGTTCATAACCCTCATCAGCAAGGCTATCTTGAATCTAGTGGCAGAGTGAGCAAGAGACGCACGTATGGGCATACCCTGCCAATTTGGGCTCACAAAGCGATCCCAAAAAGTATGATGGACGAAGCGTTTGAGCATATCAAACACTCACCCCCAGTCAACTGATCTCGGTTTAATCCATCATCATTCTTTAGCTCACTCCACAACCCCAGTTCAGACATGGCCATATGCAAATCAGTCTGACCCTGTGCCTCATGGGAACAGTCCAGCCCGAACTGCCAAGCCATTCATCATTTTTGTAAAGCGCTTTGATATTCTTTGGGATCTTGTTCGCTCTATATAAAACTTTATAAATAAATAAAAATAAAAGTCTTCCCTGGACCGGAAACAAGCATCCTGGGACAGGTTTCATAACCCTCATCAGCCAGGATATCTTGAATCCAGTGGCAGAATGAGCAAAGGACTCACGTCTGGGCATACCTTGCCATCTTAGGGCAAAGAAAGCGATACCAAAGGAGTAGATGGATGGAGCGTTTGAGCAAGTCAAACACTCACCCCCAGTCAACTGATCTGGGTTCAATCCATCAACATTCTTTAGCTCACTCTACCACTCAAGTTCAGACATGGCCATATGCAAATCAGTCTGACCCTGTGCCTCATGGGAACAGTCAAGGCAAAACTGCCAAGCCATGTCTTCCCTGGACCGGAAACAAGCATCCTGGGACCGGTTTCGGGTTCATAATCCTCATCAGCCAGGCTATCTTGAATCCAGTGGCAGAATGAGTAAGGGACCCACGCCTTGGCATAACCTGCCAACTTATGGCGAACAATGCGATACCAAAGGGTATGATGGACAGAGCGCTTGAGCAAATCAAACACTCACCCCCAGTCAACTGATCTGAGTTTAATCCATCATCATTCTTTAGCTCACTCCACCACCCCAGTTCAGACATGGTCATATGCAAATCAGTCTGACCCTGTGCCTCATGGGAACAGTCCAGCCAAAACTGCAAGCCATGTCTTCCCTGGACCGGAACAAGCATCATGGGACCGGTTTCGGGTTCATAACCCACATCAGCAAGGCTATCTTGAATCTAGTGGCAGAGAGAGCAAGGGACACACGTCTGGGCATACCCTGCCAATTTGGGCTCACAAAGCGATCCCAAAGGGTATGATGGACGAAGAGTTTGAGCATATCAAACACTCACCCCTAGTCAACTGATCTCGGTTTAATCCATCATCATTCTTTAGCTCATTCCACAACCCCAGTTCAGACATGGCTATATGCAAATCAGTCTGACCCTGTGCCTCATCAGAACAGTCCAGCCCGAACTGCCAAGCCATGTCTTCCCTGGACTGAAAACAAGCATCCTAGGACCGGTTTCGGTTTCATAAACCTCATCAGCCAGGCTATATTGAATTCAGTGGCAGAGTGAGCAAGGGACCCACGTCTGGGCATACCCTGCCAACTTAGGGCGAACTAAAGCGATACCAAAGGGGATGATTGACAGAGTGTTGGAGCAAATCAAATACTTACCCCCAGTCAACCGATCTAAGTTTAATCCATCATCATTCTTAACTCACTCGACCACCCTGGTTTAGACATGTCCATAAGCAAATCAGTCTGACCCTGTGCCTCATGGGAACAGTCCAGCCCGAACTGCCAAGCCATGTCTTCCCTGGACCGGAAACAAGCATCCTGGGACCGGTTTCAGGTTCATAACCCTCATCAGCCACGCTATATTGAATCCAGTGGCAGAGTGAGCAAGGGTCCCACGTCTGGGCATACCCTGCAAACTTAGGACAAACAAAGCGATCCCAAAGGGTATGATGGACGAAGCGTTTGAGCATATCAAACACTCACCCCCGTCAACTGATCTGGGTTTAATCCATCATCATTCTTTAGCTCACTCCACAACCCCAGTTCAGACATGGCCATATGCAATTCTGTCTGACCCTGTGCCTCATGGGAACAGTCCATCCGGAACCGCCAAGCCATTCATCATTTTTGTATAGCGCGCTGATATTCTTCGGGATCTTGTTCGCGCTATATAAAACTTTATAAATGTCTTCCCTGGACCGGAAACAAGCATCCTGGGACCGGTTTCATAAACCTCATCAGCCAGGATATCTTGAATCCAGTAGCAGAGTGAGCAAAGGTCTCACGTCTGTGCATACCTTGCCATCTTAGGGAAAAGAAAGCGATACCAAAGAGGTAGATGGATGGAGCGTTTGAGCAAATCAAACACTCACCCCCAGTCAACTGATCTGGGTTCAATCCATCAACATTCTTTAGCTCACTCTACCACCCAAGTTCAGACATGGCCATATGAAAATCATTCTGACCCTGTGCCTCATGGGAACAGTCCAGGCAGAACTGCCAGGCCATGTCTCCCCTGGACCGGAAACAAGCATGCTGGGACGGGTTTCGGGTTCGTAACCCTCTTCAGCCAGGCTATCTTGAATCCAGTGGCAGAATGAGCAAGGGACAAATGTCGGGGCATACCCTGCAAAACGTAGGGCGAACAAAGCGATACCAAAGGGGATGAGGGACGGAGCGATTGAGCAAGTCAAACACTTACCCCCAGTCAACTGATATGGGTTTAATCCATCATCATTCTTTAGCTCACTTCACCACCCCAGTTTAGACATGGCCATATGCAAATCAGTCTGACCTTGTGCCTCATGGGAACAGTCCAGCCCGAACTGCCAAGCCATGTCTACCCTGGACCGGAAACAAGCATCCTGGGACCGGTTTCGGGTTCATAACCCTCATCGACCAGGCTATCTTGAATCCAGTGGCAGAGTGAGCAAGGGACCCACATCTGGGCATACCCTGCCAACTTAGGGCAAACAAAGCGATACCAAAGGGGATGATGGACAGAGCGTTTGAGCATATCAAACACTCACCTCCAGTCAACTGATCTTGGTTTAATCCATCATCATTCTTTAGCTCACTCTAACACCCCAGTTCAGACATGGTAATATGCAAATCATGCAGAGCCTGTCCACATTGGAACAGTCCAGCCCGAAATGCCAAGACATGTCTTTCCTGGACCAGAAACAAGCATCCTGAGACCGGTTTCGGGTTCATAACCCTCATCAGCCAGGCTATCTTGAATACAGTAGCAGAGTGAACAAGGGACCCACTTCTGGCCATACCCTGCAAACTTAGGGCGAACAAAGCAATACCAAAGGGGATGATGGACGGAACGTTTGAGCCAATCAAACACTCACCCCCAGTCAACTGATCTGGGTTTAATCCATCATAATTCTTTAGCCCACTCCACCGAACCAGTTCAGACATGGCCATATGCAAATCAGTCTGACCCTTTGCCTCATGGAAACAGTCCAGCCCGAACTGCCAAGCCATGTCTTCCCTGGACCGGAAACAAGCATCTTGGGACTGATTTCAGTTTCATAACCCTCATCAGCCAGGCTATCTTGAATCCAGTGGCAGAGTGAGCAAGGGACCCACATCTGGGCATACCCTGCCAACTTAGGGCGAACAAAGCGATACCAAAGGGGATGATGGACGAAGCGTTTGAGCAAATCAAACACTCACGCCCAGTCAACTGTTCTGGGTTTAATCCATATTCATTTTTTAGATCACTCTACCACCCCAATTTAGACATGGCCATATGCAAATCAGTCTGACCTTGTGCCTCGTGGGAACAGTCCAGCCCGAACTGCCAAGCCATGTCTGCCCTGGACCGGAAACAAGCATCTTTGGACCGGTTTCGGGTACATAACCCTCATCGACCAGGCTATCTTGAATCCAGTGGCAGAGTGAGCAAGGGACCCACATCTGGGCATACCCTGCCAACTTAGGGCGAACAAAGCGATACCAAAGGGGATGATGGACAGAGCGTTTGAGCATATCAAACACTCACCCCCAGTCAACTGTTCTGGGTTTAATCCATCATCATTCTTTAGCTCACTCTAACACCACAGTTCAGACATGGCCATATGCAAATCAGGCTGTGCCTGTGCTCATGGGAACAGTCCAGCCCGAAATGCCAAGACATGTCTTCACTGGACCAGAAACAAGCATCCTGAGACCGGTTTCGGGTTCATAACCCTCATCAGCAAGGCTATCTTGAATACAGTAGCAGAGTGAACAAGGGACCCACTTCTGGGCATACCCTGCAAACTTAGGGCGAACAAAGCAATACCAAAGTGGATGATGGACGGAGCGTTTGAGCAAATAAAAACTCACCCCCGTCAACTCATCTGGGTTTAATCCATCATCATTCTTTAGCTCACTCCACCGAACCAGTTGAGACATGGCCATATGCAAATCAGTCTGACCCTGTGCCTCATGGGAACAGTCCAGCCAGAACTGCCAAGCCATGTCTTCCCAGGACCAGAAACAAGCATCCTGGGACTGGTTTCGGGGTCATAACCCTCATCAGCCAGGCTATCTTGAATACAGTAGCAGAGTGAAGAAGGGACCTACGTCTGGGCATACCGTGCTAACTTAGGGCAAACAAAGCGATACGAAAGGGGATGATGGACTGAGCGTTTGAGCAAATCAAACACTCACACCAGGTCAACTGTTCTGGGTTTAATCCATCATCATTCTTTAGCTCACTCTAACACCCCAGTTCGGACATGGCCATATGCAAATCAGGCTGAGCCTGTGCTCTTGGGAACAGTCCAGCCTGAAATGCCAAGACATGTCTTCACAGGACCAGAAACAAGCATCCTGAGACCGGTTTCGGGTTCATAACCCTCATCAGTCAGGCTATCTTGAACACAGTAGCAGAGTGAACAAGGGACCCACTTCTGGGCATACCCTGCAAACTTAGGGCGAACAAAGCAATACCAAAGTGGATGATGGACGGAGCGTTTGAGCAAATAAAAACTTACCCCCAGTCAACTGATCTGGGTTTAATCCATCATCATTCTTTAGCTCACTCCACCGAACCAGTTCAGACATGGCCATATGCAAATCAGTCTGACCCTGTGCCTCATGGGAACAGTCCAGCCAGAACTGCCAAGCCATTCCCAGGACCAGAAACAAGCATCCTGGGACCGGTTTCGGGTTCATAACCCTCATCAGCCAGGTTATCTTGAATCCAGTGGCAAAGTGAGCAAGGGACCCATGCCTGGGCATACCCTGTCAACTTAGGGCGAACAAAGCGATACCAAAGGGGATGATGGACGG
>NW_028252293.1:0-227560 GCF_964263255.1 Lissotriton vulgaris
CCCTGGAAGCATGAAAATCACTTTAAACATGCTAATTTTAGCTCTAACACTGATGATCCACCTACAAATGTGAACTGACGTTCAAAAATAAAACATTTGAAAACGGACCATTTTCCACATTTCTGAAGCATGACGTAATGGGGGGGTGTTATCTCTTTTGTCGAAAATCAGCCGTTTTTGCTCGAACATTAAATGCCTCCAAATGGTATTTATTTCACTTCCCGAGCCCCTGGAAGCATGAAAATCACTTTAAACATGCTAATTTTAGCTCTAACACTGATGATCCACCTACAAATGTGAACTGACGTTCAAAAATAAAACATTTGAAAACGGACCATTTTCCACATTTCTGAAGCATGACGTAATGGGGGGGTGTTATCTCTTTTGGCGAAAATCAGCCGTTTTTGCTCGAACATTAAATGCCTCCAAATTGTATTTAATTAACTTCCCGAGCCCCTGGAAGCATGAAAATCACTTTAAACATGCTAATTTTAGCTCTAACACTGATGATCCACCTACAAATGTGAACTGACGTTCAAAAATAAAACATTTGAAAACGGACCATTTTCCACATTTCTGAAGCATGACGTAATGGGGGGGTGTTATCTCTTTTGTCGAAAATCAGCCGTTTTTGCTCGAACATTAAATGCCTCCAAATGGTATTTAATTAACTTCCCGAGCCCCTGGAAGCATGAAAATCACTTTAAACATGCTAATTTTAGCTCTAACACTGATGATCCACCTACAAATGTGAACTGACGTTCAAAAATAAAACATTTGAAAACGGACCATTTTCCACATTTCTGAAGCATGACGTAATGGGGGGGTGTTATCTCTTTTGTCGAAAATCAGCCGTTTTTGCTCGAACATTAAATGCCTCCAAATGGTATTTAATTAACTTCCCGAGCCCCTGGAAGCATGAAAATCACTTTAAACATGCGAATTTTAGCTCTAACACTGATGATCCACCTACAAATGTGAACTGACGTTCAAAAATAAAACATTTGAAAACGGACCATTTTCCACATTTCTGAAGCATGACGTAATGGGGGGGGTGTTATCTCTTTTGTCGAAAATCAGCCGTTTTTGCTCGAACATTAAATGCCTCCAAATGGTATTTATTTCACTTCCCGGGGTGAAGAAACCCTTTTTGAGAACTCAGAGTGAGTAAATTGGCCATTTTCATGCACTTTTAACCATTCCATTAATCTTGTGTTTTGGGCCCCTGGAAGCATGAAAATCACTTTAAACATGCTAATTTTAGCTCTAACACTGATGATCCACCTACAAATGTGAACTGACGTTCAAAAATAAAACATTTGAAAACGGACCATTTTCCACATTTCTGAAGCATGACGTAATGGGGGGGTGTTATCTCTTTTGTCGAAAATCAGCCGTTTTTGCTCGAACATTAAATGCCTCCAAATGGTATTTAATTAACTTCCCGAGCCCCTGGAAGCATGAAAATGACTTTAAACATGCTAATTTTAGCTCTAACACTGATGATCCACCTACAAATGTGAACTGACGTTCAAAAATAAAACATTTGAAAACGGACCATTTTCCACATTTCTGAAGCATGACGTAATGGGGGGGTGTTATCTCTTTTGTCGAAAATCAGCCGTTTTTGCTCGAACATTAAATGCCTCCAAATGGTATTTAATTAACTTCCCGAGCCCCTGGAAGCATGAAAATCACTTTAAACATGCAAATTTTAGCTCTAACACTGATGATCCACCTACAAATGTGAACTGACGTTCAAAAATAAAACATTTGAAAACGGACCATTTTCCACATTTCTGAAGCATGACGTAATGGGGGGGGGTGTTATCTCTTTTGTCGAAAATCAGCCGTTTTTGCTCGAACATTAAATGCCTCCAAATGGTATTTAATTAACTTCCCAGGGTGAAGAAACCCTTTTTGAGAGCTCAGAGTGAGTAAATTGGCCATTTTCATGCACTTTTAACCTTTCCATAAATCTTGTGTTTTGGGCCCCTGGAAGCATGAAAATCACTTTAAACATGCTAATTTTAGCTCTAACACTGATGATCCACCTACAAATGTGAACTGACGTTCAAAAATAAAACATTTGAAAACGGACCATTTTCCACATTTCTGAAGCATGACGTAATGGGGGGGTGTTATCTCTTTAGTCGAAAATCAGCCGTTTTTGCTCGAACATTAAATGCCTCCAAATGGTATTTAATTAACTTCCCGAGCCCCTGGAAGCATGAAAATCACTTTAAACATGCTATTTTTAGCTCTAACACTGATGATCCACCTACAAATGTGAACTGACGTTCAAAAATAAAACATTTGAAAACGGACCATTTTCCACATTTCTGAAGCATGACAAAATGGGGGGGTGTTATCTCTTTTGTCGAAAATCAGCCGTTTTTGCTCGAACATTAAATGCCTCCAAATGGTATTTATTTCACTTCCCGAGCCCCTGGAAGCATGAAAATCACTTTAAACATGCTAATTTTAGCTCTAACACTGATGATCCACCTACAAATGTGAACTGACGTTCAAAAATAAAACATTTGAAAACGGACCTTTTTCCACATTTCTGAAGCATGACGTAATGGGGGGGTGTTATCTCTTTTGTCGAAAATCAGCCGTTTTTGCTCGAACATTAAATGCCTCCAAATTGTATTTAATTAACTTCCCGAGCCCCTGGAAGCATGAAAATCACTTTAAACATGCTAATTTTAGCTCTAACACTGATGATCCACCTACAAATGTGAACTGACGTTCAAAAATAAAACATTTGAAAACGGACCATTTTCCACATTTCTGAAGCATGACGTAATGGGGGGGTGTTATCTCTTTTGTCGAAAATCAGCCGTTTTTGCTCGAACATTAAATGCCTCCAAATGGTATTTAATTAACTTCCCGAGCCCCTGGAAGCATGAAAATCACTTTAAACATGCTAATTTTAGCTCTAACACTGATGATCCACCTACAAATGTGAACTGACGTTCAAAAATAAAACATTTGAAAACGGACCATTTTCCACATTTCTGAAGCATGACGTAATGGGGGGGTGTTATCTCTTTTGTCGAAAATCAGCCGTTTTTGCTCGAACATTAAATGCCTCCAAATGGTATTTATTTCACTTCCCGGGGTGAAGAAACCCTTTTTGAGAACTCAGAGTGAGTAAATTGGCCATTTTCATGCACTTTTAACCATTCCATTAATCTTGTGTTTTGGGCCCCTGGAAGCATGAAAATCACTTTAAACATGCTAATTTTAGCTCTAACACTGATGATCCACCTACAAATGTGAACTGACGTTCAAAAATAAAACATTTGAAAACGGACCATTTTCCACATTTCTGAAGCATGACGTAATGGGGGGGTGTTATCTCTTTTGTCGAAAATCAGCCGTTTTTGCTCGAACATTAAATGCCTCCAAATGGTATTTAATTAACTTCCCGAGCCCCTGGAAGCATGAAAATCACTTTAAACATGCTAATTTTAGCTCTAACACTGATGATCCACCTACAAATGTGAACTGACGTTCAAAAATAAAACATTTGAAAACGGACCATTTTCCACATTTCTGAAGCATGACGTAATGGGGGGGTGTTATCTCTTTTGTCGAAAATCAGCCGTTTTTGCTCGAACAATAAATGCCTCCAAATGGTATTTAATTAACTTCCCGAGCCCCTGGAAGCATGAAAATCACTTTAAACATGCAAATTTTAGCTCTAACACTGATGATCCACCTACAAATGTGAACTGACGTTCAAAAATAAAACATTTGAAAACGGACCATTTTCCACATTTCTGAAGCATGACGTAATGGGGGGGTGTTATCTCTTTTGTCGAAAATCAGCCGTTTTTGCTCGAACATTAAATGCCTCCAAATGGTATTTAATTAACTTCCCAGGGTGAAGAAACCCTTTTTGAGAGCTCAGAGTGAGTAAATTGGCCATTTTCATGCACTTTTAACCTTTCCATAAATCTTGTGTTTTGGGCCCCTGGAAGCATGAAAATCACTTTAAACATGCTAATTTTAGCTCTAACACTGATGATCCACCTACAAATGTGAACTGACGTTCAAAAATAAAACATTTGAAAACGGACCATTTTCCACATTTCTGAAGCATGACGTAATCGGGGGGTGTTATCTCTTTTGTCGAAAATCAGCCGTTTTTGCTCGAACATTAAATGCCTCCAAATGGTATTTAATTAACTTCCCGAGCCCCTGGAAGCATGAAAATCACTTTAAACATGCTAATTTTAGCTCTAACACTGATGATCCACCTACAAATGTGAACTGACGTTCAAAAATAAAACATTTGAAAACGGACCATTTTCCACATTTCTGAAGCATGACGTAATGGGGGGGTGTTATCTCTTTTGTCGAAAATCAGCCGTTTTTGCTCGAACATTAAATGCCTCCAAATGGTATTTAATTAACTTCCCGGGGTGAAGAAACCCTTTTTGAGAACTCAGAGTGAGTAAATTGGCCATTTTCATGCACTTTTAACCATTCCATAAATCTTGTGTTTTGGGCCCCTGGAAGCATGAAAATCACTTTAAACATGCTAATTTTAGCTCTAACACTGATGATCCACCTACAAATGTGAACTGACGTTCAAAAATAAAACATTTGAAAACGGACCATTTTCCACATTTCTGAAGCATGACGTAATGGGGGGGTGTTATCTCTTTTGTCAAAAATCAGCCGTTTTTGCTCGAACATTAAATGCCTCCAAATGGTATTTATTTCACTTCCCGAGCCCCTGGAAGCATGAAAATCACTTTAAACATGCTAGTTTAGCTCTAACACTGATGATCCACCTACAAATGTGAACTGACGTTCAAAAATAAAACATTTGAAAACGGACCATTTTCCACATTTCTGAAGCATGACGTAATGGGGGGGTGTTATCTCTTTTGTCGAAAATCAGCCGTTTTTGCTCGAACATTAAATGCCTCCAAATGGTATTTATTTCACTTCCCGAGCCCCTGGAAGCATGAAAATCACTTTAAACATGCTCATTTTAGCTCTAACACTGATGATCCACCTACAAATGTGAACTGACGTTCAAAAATAAAACATTTGAAAACGGACCATTTTCCACATTTCTGAAGCATGACGTAATCGGGGGGTGTTATCTCTTTTGTCGAAAATCAGCCGTTTTTGCTCGAACATTAAATGCCTCCAAATGGTATTTAATTAACTTCCCGAGCCCCTGGAAGCATGAAAATCACTTTAAACATGCTAATTTTAGCTCTAACACTGATGATCCACCTACAAATGTGAACTGACGTTCAAAAATAAAACATTTGAAAACGGACCATTTTCCACATTTCTGAAGCATGACGTAATGGGGGGTGTTATCTCTTTTGTCGAAAATCAGCCGTTTTTGCTCGAACATTAAATGCCTCCAAATGGTATTTAATTAACTTCCCGGGGTGAAGAAACCCTTTTTGAGAGCTCAGAGTGAGTAAATTGGCCATTTTCATGCACTTTTAACCATTCCATAAATCTTGTGTTTTGGGCCCCTGGAAGCATGAAAATCACTTTAAACATGCTAATTTTAGCTCTAACACTGATGATCCACCTACAAATGTGAACTGACGTTCAAAAATAAAACATTTGAAAACGGACCATTTTCCACATTTCTGAAGCATGACGTAATGGGGGGGTTTTATCTCTTTTGTCGAAAATCAGCCGTTTTTGCTCGAACATTAAATGCCTCCAAATGGTATTTATTTCACTTCCCGAGCCCCTGGAAGCATGAAAATCACTTTAAACATGCTCATTTTAGCTCTAACACTGATGATCCACCTACAAATGTGAACTGACGTTCAAAAATAAAACATTTGAAAACGGACCATTTTCCACATTTCTGAAGCATGACGTAATGGGGGGGGTGTTATCTCTTTTGTCGAAAATCAGCCGTTTTTGCTTGAACATTAAATGCCTCCAAATTGTATTTAATTAACTTCCCGAGCCCCTGGAAGCATGAAAATCACTTTAAACATGCTAATTTTAGCTCTAACACTGATGATCCACCTACAAATGTGAACTGACGTTCAAAAATAAAACATTTGAAAACGGACCATTTTCCACATTTCTGAAGCATGACGTAATGGGGGGGTGTTATCTCTTTTGTCGAAAATCAGCCGTTTTTGCTCGAACATTAAATGCCTCCAAATGGTATTTAATTAACTTCCTGAGCCCCTGGAAGCATGAAAATCACTTTAAACATGCTAATTTTAGCTCTAACACTGATGATCCACCTACAAATGTGAACTGACGTTCAAAAATAAAACATTTGAAAACGGACCATTTTCCACATTTCTGAAGCATGACGTAATGGGGGGGTGTTATCTCTTTTGTCGAAAATCAGCCGTTTTTGCTCGAACATTAAATGCCTCCAAATGGTATTTAATTAACTTCCCGAGCCCCTGGAAGCATGAAAATCACTTTAAACATGCGAATTTTAGCTCTAACACTGATGATCCACCTACAAATGTGAACTGACGTTCAAAAATAAAACATTTGAAAACGGACCATTTTCCACATTTCTGAAGCATGACGTAATGGGGGGGTGTTATCTCTTTTGTCGAAAATCAGCCGTTTTTGCTCGAACATTAAATGCCTCCAAATGGTATTTAATTAACTTCCCGGGGTGAAGAAACCCTTTTTGAGAACTCAGAGTGAGTAAATTGGCCATTTTCATGCACTTTTAACCATTCCATAAATCTTGTGTTTTGGGCCCCTGGAAGCATGAAAATCACTTTAAACATGCTAATTTTAGCTCTAACACTGATGATCCACCTAAAAATGTGAACTGACGTTCAAAAATAAAACATTTGAAAACGGACCATTTTCCACATTTCTGAAGCATGACGTAATGGGGGGGTGTTATCTGTTTTGTCGAAAATCAGCCGTTTTTGCTCGAACACTAAATGCCTCCAAATGGTATTTATTTCACTTCCCGGGGTGAAGAAACCCTTTTTGAGAACTCAGAGTGAGTAAATTGGCCATTTTCATGCACTTTTAACCATTCCATAAATCTTGTGTTTTGGGCCCCTGGAAGCATGAAAATCACTTTAAACATGCTAATTTTAGCTCTAACACTGATGATCCACCTACAAATGTGAACTGACGTTCAAAAATAAAACATTTGAAAACGGACCATTTTCCACATTTCTGAAGCATGACGTAATGGGGGGGTGTTATCTCTTTTGTCGAAAATCAGCCGTTTTTGCTCGAACATTAAATGCCTCCAAATGGTATTTAATTAACTTCCCGAGCGCCTGGAAGCATGAAAATCACTTTAAACATGCTAATTTTAGCTCTAACACTGATGATCCACCTACAAATGTGAACTGACGTTCAAAAATAAAACATTTGAAAACGGACCATTTTCCACATTTCTGAAGCATGACGTAATGGGGGGGTGTTATCTCTTTTGTCGAAAATCAGCCGTTTTTGCTCGAACATTAAATGCCTCCAAATGGTATTTAATTAACTTCCCGGGGTGAAGAAACCCTTTTTGAGAACTCAGAGTGAGTAAATTGGCCATTTTCATGCACGTTTAACCATTCCATAAATCTTGTGTTTTGGGCCCCTGGAAGCATGAAAATCACTTTAAACATGCTAATTTTAGCTCTAACACTGATGATCCACCTACAAATGTGAACTGACGTTCAAAAATAAAACATTTGAAAACGGACCATTTTCCACATTTCTGAAGCATGACGTAATGGGGGGGTGTTATCTCTTTTGTCGAAAATCAGCCGTTTTTGCTCGAACATTAAATGCCTCCAAATGGTATTTAATTAACTTCCCGAGCCCCTGGAAGCATGAAAATCACTTTAAACATGCTAATTTTAGCTCTAACACTGATGATCCACCTACAAATGTGAACTGACGTTCAAAAATAAAACATTTGAAAACGGACCATTTTCCACATTTCTGAAGCATGACGTAATGGGGGGGTGTTATCTCTTTTGTCGAAAATCAGCCGTTTTTGCTCGAACATTAAATGCCTCCAAATGGTATTTATTTCACTTCCCGGGGTGAAGAAACCCTTTTTGAGAACTCAGAGTGAGTAAATTGGCCATTTTCATGCACTTTTAACCATTCCATAAATCTTGTGTTTTGGGCCCCTGGAAGCATGAAAATCACTTTAAACATGCTAATTTTAGCTCTAACACTGATGATCCACCTACAAATGTGAACTGACGTTCAAAAATAAAACATTTGAAAACGGACCATTTTCCACATTTCTGAAGCATGACGTAATGGGGGGGTGTTATCTCTTTTGTCGAAAATCAGCCGTTTTTGCTCGAACATTAAATGCCTCCAAATGGTATTTATTTCACTTCCCGGGGTGAAGAAACCCTTTTTGAGAACTCAGAGTGAGTAAATTGGCCATTTTCATGCACTTTTAACCATTCCATAAATCTTGTGTTTTGGGCCCCTGGAAGCATGAAAATCACTTTAAACATGCTAATTTTAGCTCTAACACTGATGATCCACCTACAAATGTGAACTGACGTTCAAAAATAAAACATTTGAAAACGGACCATTTTCCACATTTCTGAAGCATGACGTAATGGGGGGGTGTTATCTCTTTTGTCGAAAATCAGCCGTTTTTGCTCGAACATTAAATGCCTCCAAATTGTATTTATTTCACTTCCCGAGCCCCTGGAAGCATGAAAATCACTTTAAACATGCTAATTTTAGCTCTAACACTGATGATCCACCTACAAATGTGAACTGACGTTCAAAAACAAAACATTTGAAAACTGACCATTTTCCACATTTCTGAAGCATGACGTAATGGGGGGGTGTTATCTCTTTTGTCGAAAATCAGCCGTTTTTGCTCGAACATTAAATGCCTCCAAATGGTATTTATTTCACTTCCCGGGGTGAAGAAACCCTTTTTGAGAACTCAGAGTGAGTAAATTGGCCATTTTCATGCACTTTTAACCATTCCATAAATCTTGTGTTTTGGGCCCCTGGAAGCATGAAAATCACTTTAAACATGCTAATTTTAGCTCTAACACTGATGATCCACCTACAAATGTGAACTGACGTTCAAAAATAAAACATTTGAAAACGGACCATTTTCCACATTTCTGAAGCATGACGTAATGGGGGGGTGTTATCTCTTTTGTCGAAAATCAGCTGTTTTTGCTCGAACATTAAATGCCTCCAAATGGTATTTAATTAACTTCCCGAGCCCCTGGAAGCATGAAAATCACTTTAAACATGCTAATTTTAGCTCTAACACTGATGATCCACCTACAAATGTGAACTGACGTTCAAAAATAAAACATTTGAAATCGGACCATTTTCCACATTTCTGAAGCATGACGTAATGGGGGGGTGTTATCTCTTTTGTCGAAAATATGCCGTTTTTGCTCGAACATTAAATGCCTCCAAATGGTATTTATTTCACTTCCCGGGGTGAAGAAACCCTTTTTGAGAACTCAGAGTGAGTAAATTGGCCATTTTCATGCACTTTTAACCATTCCATAAATCTTGTGTTTTGGGCCCCTGGAAGCATGAAAATCACTTTAAACATGCTAATTTTAGCTCTAACACTGATGATCCACCTACAAATGTGAACTGACGTTCAAAAATAAAACATTTGAAAACGGACCATTTTCCACATTTCTGAAGCATGACGTAATGGGGGGGTGTTATCTCTTTTGTCGAAAATCAGCCGTTTTTGCTCGAACATTAAATGCCTCCAAATGGTATTTAATTAACTTCCCGAGCCCCTGGAAGCATGAAAATCACTTTAAACATGCTAATTTTAGCTCTAACACTGATGATCCACCTACAAATGTGAACTGACGTTCAAAAATAAAACATTTGAAAACGGACCATTTTCCACATTTCTGAAGCATGACGTAATGGGGGGGTGTTATCTCTTTTGTCGAAAATCAGCCGTTTTTGCTCGAACATTAAATGCCTCCAAATGGTATTTAATTAACTTCCCGGGGTGAAGAAACCCTTTTTGAGAACTCAGAGTGAGTAAATTGGCCATTTTCATGCACTTTTAACCATTCCATAAATCTTGTGTTTTGGGCCCCTGGAAGCATGAAAATCACTTTAAACATGCTAATTTTAGCTCTAACACTGATGATCCACCTACAAATGTGAACTGACGTTCAAAAATAAAACATTTGAAAACGGACCATTTTCCACATTTCTGAAGCATGACGTAATGGGGGGGTGTTATCTCTTTTGTCGAAAATCAGCCGTTTTTGCTCGAACATTAAATGCCTCCAAATGGTATTTAATTAACTTCCCGAGCCCCTGGAAGCATGAAAATCACTTTAAACATGCTAATTTTAGCTCTAACACTGATGATCCACCTACAAATGTGAACTGACGTTCAAAAATAAAACATTTGAAAACGGACCATTTTCCACATTTCTGAAGCATGACGTAATGGGGGGGTGTTATCTCTTTTGTCGAAAATCAGCCGTTTTTGCTCGAATATTAAATGCCTCCAAATGGTATTAATTTCACTTCCCGGGGTGAAGAAACCCTTTTTGAGAACTCAGAGTGAGTAAATTGGCCATTTTCATGCACTTTTAACCATTCCATAAATCTTGTGTTTTGGGCCCCTGGAAGCATGAAAATCACTTTAAACATGCTAATTTTAGCTCTAACACTGATGATCCACCTACAAATGTGAACTGGCGTTCAAAAATAAAACATTTGAAAACGGACCATTTTCCACATTTCTGAAGCATGACGTAATGGGGGGGTGTTATCTCTTTTGTCGAAAATCAGCCGTTTTTGCTCGAACATTAAATGCCTCCAAATGGTATTTATTTCACTTCCCGAGCCCCTGGAAGCATGAAAATCACTTTAAACATGCTAATTTTAGCTCTAACACTGATGATCCACCTACAAATGTGAACTGACGTTCAAAAATAAAACATTTGAAAACGGACCATTTTCCACATTTCTGAAGCATGACGTAATGGGGGGGTGTTATCTCTTTTGTCGAAAATCAGCCGTTTTTGCTCGAACATTAAATGCCTCCAAATGGTATTTATTTCACTTCCCGGGGTGAAGAAACCCTTTTTGAGAACTCAGAGTGAGTAAATTGGCCATTTTCATGCACTTTTAACCATTCCATTAATCTTGTGTTTTGGGCCCCTGGAAGCATGAAAATCACTTTAAACATGCTAATTTTAGCTCTAACACTGATGATCCACCTACAAATGTGAACTGACGTTCAAAAATAAAACATTTGAAAATGGACCATTTTCCACATTTCTGAAGCATGACGTAATGGGGGGGTGCTATCTCTTTTGTCGAAAATCAGCCGTTTTTGCTCGAACATTAAATGCCTCCAAATGGTATTTAATTAACTTCCCGAGCCCCTGGAAGCATGAAAATGACTTTAAACATGCTAATTTTAGCTCTAACACTGATGATCCACCTACAAATGTGAACTGACGTTCAAAAATAAAACATTTGAAAACGGACCATTTTCCACATTTCTGAAGCATGACGTAATGGGGGGGTGTTATCTCTTTTGTCGAAAATCAGCCGTTTTTGCTCGAACATTAAATGCCTCCAAATGGTATTTAATTAACTTCCCGAGCCCCTGGAAGCATGAAAATCACTTTAAACATGCGAATTTTAGCTCTAACACTGATGATCCACCTACAAATGTGAACTGACGTTCAAAAATAAAACATTTGAAAACGGACCATTTTCCACATTTCTGAAGCATGACGTAATGGGGGGGTGTTATCTCTTTTGTCGAAAATCAGCCGTTTTTGCTCGAACATTAAATGCCTCCAAATGGTATTTAATTAACTTCCCAGGGTGAAGAAACCCTTTTTGAGAGCTCAGAGTGAGTAAATTGGCCATTTTCATGCACTTTTAACCTTTCCATAAATCTTGTGTTTTGGGCCCCTGGAAGCATGAAAATCACTTTAAACATGCTAATTTTAGCTCTAACACTGATGATCCACCTACAAATGTGAACTGACGTTCAAAAATAAAACATTTGAAAACGGACCATTTTCCACATTTTTGAAGCATGACGTAATGGGGGGGTGTTATCTCTTTAGTCGAAAATCAGCCGTTTTTGCTCGAACATTAAATGCCTCCAAATGGTATTTAATTAACTTCCCGAGCCCCTGGAAGCATGAAAATCACTTTAAACATGCTAATTTTAGCTCTAACACTGATGATCCACCTACAAATGTGAACTGACGTTCAAAAATAAAACATTTGAAAACGGACCATTTTCCACATTTCTGAAGCATGACGTAATGGGGGGGTGTTATCTCTTTTGTCGAAAATCAGCCGTTTTTGCTCGAACATTAAATGCCTCCAAATGGTATTTATTTCACTTCCCGAGCCCCTGGAAGCATGAAAATCACTTTAAACATGCTAATTTTAGCTCTAACACTGATGATCCACCTACAAATGTGAACTGACGTTCAAAAATAAAACATTTGAAAACGGACCATTTTCCACATTTCTGAAGCATGACGTAATGGGGGGGTGTTATCTCTTTTGTCGAAAATCAGCCGTTTTCGCTCGAACATTAAATGCCTCCAAATTGTATTTAATTAACTTCCCGAGCCCCTGGAAGCATGAAAATCACTTTAAACATGCTAATTTTAGCTCTAACACTGATGATCCACCTACAAATGTGAACTGACGTTCAAAAATAAAACATTTGAAAACGGACCATTTTCTACATTTCTGAAGCATGACGTAATGGGGGGGTGTTATCTCTTTTGTCGAAAATCAGCCGTTTTTGCTCGAACATTAAATGCCTCCAAATGGTATTTAATTAACTTCCCGAGCCCCTGGAAGCATGAAAATCACTTTAAACATGCTAATTTTAGCTCTAACACTGATGATCCACCTACAAATGTGAACTGACGTTCAAAAATAAAACATTTGAAAACGGACCATTTTCCACATTTCTGAAGCATGACGTAATGGGGGGGTGTTATCTCTTTTGTCGAAAATCAGCCGTTTTTGCTCGAACATTAAATGCCTCCAAATGGTATTTAATTAACTTCCCGAGCCCCTGGAAGCATGAAAATCACTTTAAACATGCAAATTTTAGCTCTAACACTGATGATCCACCTACAAATGTGAACTGACGTTCAAAAATAAAACATTTGAAAACGGACCATTTTCCACATTTCTGAAGCATGACGTAATGGGGGGGTGTTATCTCTTTTGTCGAAAATCAGCCGTTTTTGCTCGAACATTAAATGCCTCCAAATGGTATTTATTTCACTTCCCGGGGTGAAGAAACCCTTTTTGAGAGCTCAGAGTGAGTAAATTGGCCATTTTCATGCACTTTTAACCATTCCATAAATCTTGTGTTTTGGGCCCCTGGAAGCATGAAAATCACTTTAAACATGCTAATTTTAGCTCTAACACTGATGATCCACCTACAAATGTGAACTGACGTTCAAAAATAAAAACATTTGAAAACGGACCATTTTCCACATTTCTGAAGCATGACGTAATGGGGGGGTGTTATCTCTTTTGTCGAAAATCAGCCGTTTTTGCTCGAACATTAAATGCCTCCAAATGGTATTTATTTCACTTCCCGAGCCCCTGGAAGCATGAAAATCACTTTAAACATGCTAATTTTAGCTCTAACACTGATGATCCACCTACAAATGTGAACTGACGTTCAAAAATAAAACATTTGAAAACGGACCATTTTCCACATTTCTGAAGCATGACGTAATGGGGGGGTGTTATCTCTTTTGTCGAAAATCAGCCGTTTTTGCTCGAACATTAAATGCCTCCAAATTGTATTTAATTAACTTCCCGAGCCCCTGGAAGCATGAAAATCACTTTAAACATGCTAATTTTAGCTCTAACACTGATGATCCACCTACAAATGTGAACTGACGTTCAAAAATAAAACATTTGAAAACGGACCATTTTCCACATTTCTGAAGCATGACGTAATGGGGGGGTGTTATCTCTTTTGTCGAAAATCAGCCGTTTTTGCTCGAACATTAAATGCCTCCAAATTGTATTTAATTAACTTCCCGAGCCCCTGGAAGCATGAAAATCACTTTAAACATGCTAATTTTAGCTCTAACACTGATGATCCACCTACAAATGTGAACTGACGTTCAAAAATAAAACATTTGAAAACGGACCATTTTCCACATTTCTGAAGCATGACGTAATGGGGGGGTGTTATCTCTTTTGTCGAAAATCAGCCGTTTTTGCTCGAACATTAAATGCCTCCAAATGGTATTTAATTAACTTCCCGAGCCCCTGGAAGCATGAAAATCACTTTAAACATGCTAATTTTAGCTCTAACACTGATGATCCACCTACAAATGTGAACTGACGTTCAAAAATAAAACATTTGAAAACGGACCATTTTCCACATTTCTGAAGCATGACGTAATGGGGGGGTGTTATCTCTTTTGTCGAAAATCAGCCGTTTTTGCTCGAACATTAAATGCCTCCAAATGGTATTTAATTAACTTCCCGAGCCCCTGGAAGCATGAAAATCACTTTAAACATGCGAATTTTAGCTCTAACACTGATGATCCACCTACAAATGTGAACTGACGTTCAAAAATAAAACATTTGAAAACGGACCATTTTCCACATTTCTGAAGCATGACGTAATGGGGGGGGTGTTATCTCTTTTGTCGAAAATCAGCCGTTTTTGCTCGAACATTAAATGCCTCCAAATGGTATTTATTTCACTTCCCGGGGTGAAGAAACCCTTTTTGAGAACTCAGAGTGAGTAAATTGGCCATTTTCATGCACTTTTAACCATTCCATTAATCTTGTGTTTTGGGCCCCTGGAAGCATGAAAATCACTTTAAACATGCTAATTTTAGCTCTAACACTGATGATCCACCTACAAATGTGAACTGACGTTCAAAAATAAAACATTTGAAAACGGACCATTTTCCACATTTCTGAAGCATGACGTAATGGGGGGGTGTTATCTCTTTTGTCGAAAATCAGCCGTTTTTGCTCGAACATTAAATGCCTCCAAATGGTATTTAATTAACTTCCCGAGCCCCTGGAAGCATGAAAATGACTTTAAACATGCTAATTTTAGCTCTAACACTGATGATCCACCTACAAATGTGAACTGACGTTCAAAAATAAAACATTTGAAAACGGACCATTTTCCACATTTCTGAAGCATGACGTAATGGGGGGGTGTTATCTCTTTTGTCGAAAATCAGCCGTTTTTGCTCGAACATTAAATGCCTCCAAATGGTATTTAATTAACTTCCCGAGCCCCTGGAAGCATGAAAATCACTTTAAACATGCAAATTTTAGCTCTAACACTGATGATCCACCTACAAATGTGAACTGACGTTCAAAAATAAAACATTTGAAAACGGACCATTTTCCACATTTCTGAAGCATGACGTAATGGGGGGGTGTTATCTCTTTTGTCGAAAATCAGCCGTTTTTGCTCGAACATTAAATGCCTCCAAATGGTATTTAATTAACTTCCCAGGGTGAAGAAACCCTTTTTGAGAGCTCAGAGTGAGTAAATTGGCCATTTTCATGCACTTTTAACCTTTCCATAAATCTTGTGTTTTGGGCCCCTGGAAGCATGAAAATCACTTTAAACATGCTAATTTTAGCTCTAACACTGATGATCCACCTACAAATGTGAACTGACGTTCAAAAATAAAACATTTGAAAACGGACCATTTTCCACATTTTTGAAGCATGACGTAATGGGGGGGTGTTATCTCTTTAGTCGAAAATCAGCCGTTTTTGCTCGAACATTAAATGCCTCCAAATGGTATTTAATTAACTTCCCGAGCCCCTGGAAGCATGAAAATCACTTTAAACATGCTAATTTTAGCTCTAACACTGATGATCCACCTACAAATGTGAACTGACGTTCAAAAATAAAACATTTGAAAACGGACCATTTTCCACATTTCTGAAGCATGACGTAATGGGGGGGTGTTATCTCTTTTGTCGAAAATCAGCCGTTTTTGCTCGAACATTAAATGCCTCCAAATGGTATTTATTTCACTTCCCGAGCCCCTGGAAGCATGAAAATCACTTTAAACATGCTAATTTTAGCTCTAACACTGATGATCCACCTACAAATGTGAACTGACGTTCAAAAATAAAACATTTGAAAACTGACCATTTTCCACATTTCTGAAGCATGACGTAATGGGGGGGTGTTATCTCTTTTGTCGAAAATCAGCCGTTTTTGCTCGAACATTAAATGCCTCCAAATTGTATTTAATTAACTTCCCGAGCCCCTGGAAGCATGAAAATCACTTTAAACATGCTAATTTTAGCTCTAACACTGATGATCCACCTACAAATGTGAACTGACGTTCAAAAATAAAACATTTGAAAACGGACCATTTTCCACATTTCTGAAGCATGACGTAATGGGGGGGTGTTATCTCTTTTGTCGAAAATCAGCCGTTTTTGCTCGAACATTAAATGCCTCCAAATGGTATTTAATTAACTTCCCGAGCCCCTGGAAGCATGAAAATCACTTTAAACATGCTAATTTTAGCTCTAACACTGATGATCCACCTACAAATGTGAACTGACGTTCAAAAATAAAACATTTGAAAACGGACCATTTTCCACATTTCTGAAGCATGACGTAATGGGGGGGTGTTATCTCTTTTGTCGAAAATCAGCCGTTTTTGCTCGAACATTAAATGCCTCCAAATGGTATTTAATTAACTTCCCGAGCCCCTGGAAGCATGAAAATCACTTTAAACATGCAAATTTTAGCTCTAACACTGATGATCCACCTACAAATGTGAACTGACGTTCAAAAATAAAACATTTGAAAACGGACCATTTTCCACATTTCTGAAGCATGACGTAATGGGGGGGTGTTATCTCTTTTGTCGAAAATCAGCCGTTTTTGCTCGAACATTAAATGCCTCCAAATGGTATTTATTTCACTTCCCGGGGTGAAGAAACCCTTTTTGAGAACTCAGAGTGAGTAAATTGGCCATTTTCATGCACTTTTAACCATTCCATTAATCTTGTGTTTTGGGCCCCTGGAAGCATGAAAATCACTTTAAACATGCTAATTTTAGCTCTAACACTGATGATCCACCTACAAATGTGAACTGACGTTCAAAAATAAAACATTTGAAAACGGACCATTTTCCACATTTCTGAAGCATGACGTAATGGGGGGGTGTTATCTCTTTTGTCGAAAATCAGCCGTTTTTGCTCGAACATTAAATGCCTCCAAATGGTATTTAATTAACTTCCCGAGCCCCTGGAAGCATGAAAATCACTTTAAACATGCTAATTTTAGCTCTAACACTGATGATCCACCTACAAATGTGAACTGACGTTCAAAAATAAAACATTTGAAAACGGACCATTTTCCACATTTCTGAAGCATGACGTAATGGGGGGGTGTTATCTCTTTTGTCGAAAATCAGCCGTTTTTGCTCGAACATTAAATGCCTCCAAATGGTATTTAATTAACTTCCCGAGCCCCTGGAAGCATGAAAATCACTTTAAACATGCGAATTTTAGCTCTAACACTGATGATCCACCTACAAATGTGAACTGACGTTCAAAAATAAAACATTTGAAAACGGACCATTTTCCACATTTCTGAAGCATGACGTAATGGGGGGGTGTTATCTCTTTTGTCGAAAATCAGCCGTTTTTGCTCGAACATTAAATGCCTCCAAATGGTATTTAATTAACTTCCCAGGGTGAAGAAACCCTTTTTGAGAGCTCAGAGTGAGTAAATTGGCCATTTTCATGCACTTTTAACCTTTCCATAAATCTTGTGTTTTGGGCCCCTGGAAGCATGAAAATCACTTTAAACATGCTAATTTTAGCTCTAACACTGATGATCCACCTACAAATGTGAACTGACGTTCAAAAATAAAACATTTGAAAACGGACCATTTTCCACATTTCTGAAGCATGACGTAATCGGGGGGTGTCATCTCTTTTGTCGAAAATCAGCCGTTTTTGCTCGAACATTAAATGCCTCCAAATGGTATTTAATTAACTTCCCGAGCCCCTGGAAGCATGAAAATCACTTTAAACATGCTAATTTTAGCTCTAACACTGATGATCCACCTACAAATGTGAACTGACGTTCAAAAATAAAACATTTGAAAACGGACCATTTTCCACATTTCTGAAGCATGACGTAATGGGGGGGTGTTATCTCTTTTGTCGAAAATCAGCCGTTTTTGCTCGAACATTAAATGCCTCCAAATGGTATTTAATTAACTTCCCGGGGTGAAGAAACCCTTTTTGAGAACTCAGAGTGAGTAAATTGGCCATTTTCATGCACTTTTAACCATTCCATAAATCTTGTGTTTTGGGCCCCTGGAAGCATGAAAATCACTTTAAACATGCTAATTTTAGCTCTAACACTGATGATCCACCTACAAATGTGAACTGACGTTCAAAAATAAAACATTTGAAAACGGACCATTTTCCCCATTTCTGAAGCATGACGTAATGGGGGGGTGTTATCTCTTTTGTCGAAAATCAGCCGTTTTTGCTTGAACATTAAATGCCTCCAAATGGTATTTAATTAACTTCCCGAGCCCCTGGAAGCATGAAAATCACTTTAAACATGCTAATTTTAGCTCTAACACTGATGATCCACCTACAAATGTGAACTGACGTTCAAAAATAAAACATTTGAAAACGGACCATTTTCCACATTTCTGAAGCATGACGTAATGGGGGGGTGTTATCTCTTTTGTCGAAAATCAGCCGTTTTTGCTCGAACATTAAATGCCTCCAAATGGTATTTATTTCACTTCCCGGGGTGAAGAAACCCTTTTTGAGAACTCAGAGTGAGTAAATTGGCCATTTTCATGCACTTTTAACTATTCCATAAATCTTGTGATTTGGGCCCCTGGAAGCATGAAAATCACTTTAAACATGCTAATTTTAGCTCTAACACTGATGATCCACCTACAAATGTGAACTGACGTTCAAAAATAAAACATTTGAAAACGGACCATTTTCCACATTTCTGAAGCATGACGTAATGGGGGGGTGTTATCTCTTTTGTCAAAAATCAGCCGTTTTTGCTCGAACATTAAATGCCTCCAAATTGTATTTATTTCACTTCCCGAGCCCCTGGAAGCATGAAAATCACTTTAAACATGCTAGTTTAGCTCTAACACTGATGATCCACCTACAAATGTGAACTGACGTTCAAAAATAAAACATTTGAAAACGGACCATTTTCCACATTTCTGAAGCATGACGTAATGGGGGGGTGTTATCTCTTTTGTCGAAAATCAGCCGTTTTTGCTCGAACATTAAATGCCTCCAAATGGTATTTATTTCACTTCCCGAGCCCCTGGAAGCATGAAAATCACTTTAAACATGCTAATTTTAGCTCTAACACTGATGATCCACCTACAAATGTGAACTGACGTTCAAAAATAAAACATTTGAAAACGGACCATTTTCCACATTTCTGAAGCATGACGTAATGGGGGGGTGTTATCTCTTTTGTCGAAAATCAGCCGTTTTTGCTTGAACATTAAATGCCTCCAAATTGTATTTAATTAACTTCCCGAGCCCCTGGAAGCATGAAAATCACTTTAAACATGCTAATTTTAGCTCTAACACTGATGATCCACCTACAAATGTGAACTGACGTTCAAAAATAAAACATTTGAAAACGGACCATTTTCCACATTTCTGAAGCATGACGTAATGGGGGGGTGTTATCTCTTTTGTCGAAAATCAGCCGTTTTTGCTCGAACATTAAATGCCTCCAAATGGTATTTAATTAACTTCCTGAGCCCCTGGAAGCATGAAAATCACTTTAAACATGCTAATTTTAGCTCTAACACTGATGATCCACCTACAAATGTGAACTGACGTTCAAAAATAAAACATTTGAAAACGGACCATTTTCCACATTTCTGAAGCATGACGTAATGGGGGGGTGTTATCTCTTTTGTCGAAAATCAGCCGTTTTTGCTCGAACATTAAATGCCTCCAAATGGTATTTAATTAACTTCCCGAGCCCCTGGAAGCATGAAAATCACTTTAAACATGCGAATTTTAGCTCTAACACTGATGATCCACCTACAAATGTGAACTGACGTTCAAAAATAAAACATTTGAAAACGGACCATTTTCCACATTTCTGAAGCATGACGTAATGGGGGGGTGTTATCTCTTTTGTCGAAAATCAGCCGTTTTTGCTCGAACATTAAATGCCTCCAAATGGTATTTAATTAACTTCCCGGGGTGAAGAAACCCTTTTTGAGAGATCAGAGTGAGTAAATTGGCCATTTTCATGCACTTTTAACCTTTCCATAAATCTTGTGTTTTGGGCCCCTGGAAGCATGAAAATCACTTTAAACATGCTAATTTTAGCTCTAACACCGATGATCCACCTACAAATGTGAACTGACGTTCAAAAATAAAACATTTGAAAACGGACCATTTTCCACATTTCTGAAGCATGACGTAATGGGGGGGTGTTATCTCTTTTGTCGAAAATCAGCCGTTTTTGCTCGAACATTAAATGCCTCCAAATGGTATTTAATTAACTTCCCGAGCCCCTGGAAGCATGAAAATCACTTTAAACATGCTAATTTTAGCTCTAACACTGATGATCCACCTACAAATGTGAACTGACGTTCAAAAATAAAACATTTGAAAACGGACCATTTTCCACATTTCTGAAGCATGACGTAATGGGGGGGTGTTATCTCTTTTGTCGAAAATCAGCCGTTTTTGCTCGAACATTAAATGCCTCCAAATGGTATTTAATTAACTTCCCGGGGTGAAGAAACCCTTTTTGAGAACTCAGAGTGAGTAAATTGGCCATTTTCATGCACTTTTAACCATTCCATAAATCTTGTGTTTTGGGCCCCTGGAAGCATGAAAATCACTTTAAACATGCTAATTTTAGCTCTAACACTGATGATCCACCTACAAATGTGAACTGACGTTCAAAAATAAAACATTTGAAAACGGACCATTTTCCACATTTCTGAAGCATGACGTAATGGGGGGGTGTTATCTCTTTTGTCGAAAATCAGCCGTTTTTGCTCGAACATTAAATGCCTCCAAATGGTATTTAATTAACTTCCCGAGCCCCTGGAAGCATGAAAATCACTTTAAACATGCTAATTTTAGCTCTAACACTGATGATCCACCTACAAATGTGAACTGACGTTCAAAAATAAAACATTTGAAAACGGACCATTTTCCACATTTCTGAAGCATGACGTAATGGGGGGGTGTTATCTCTTTTGTCGAAAATCAGCCGTTTTTGCTCGAACATTAAATGCCTCCAAATGGTATTTATTTCACTTCCCGGGGTGAAGAAACCCTTATTGTGCACTCATAGTGAGTAAATTGGCCATTTTCATGCACTTTTAACCATTCCATAAATCTTGTGTTTTGGGCCCCTGGAAGCATGAAAATCACTTTAAACATGCTAATTTTAGCTCTAACACTGATGATCCACCTACAAATGTGAACTGACGTTCAAAAATAAAACATTTGAAAACGGACCATTTTCCACATTTCTGAAGCATGACGTAATGGGGGGGTGTTATCTCTTTTGTCGAAAATCAGCCGTTTTTGCTCGAACATTAAATGCCTCCAAATGGTATTTATTTCACTTCCCGGGGTGAAGAAACCCTTTTTGAGAACTCAGAGTGAGTAAATTGGCCATTTTCATGCACTTTTAACCATTCCATAAATCTTGTGTTTTGGGCCCCTGGAAGCATGAAAATCACTTTAAACATGCTAATTTTAGCTCTAACACTGATGATCCACCTACAAATGTGAACTGACGTTCAAAAATAAAACATTTGAAAACGGACCATTTTCCACATTTCTGAAGCATGACGTAATGGGGGGGTGTTATCTCTTTTGTCGAAAATCAGCCGTTTTTGCTCGAACATTAAATGCCTCCAAATTGTATTTATTTCACTTCCCGAGCCCCTGGAAGCATGAAAATCACTTTAAACATGCTAATTTTAGCTCTAACACTGATGATCCACCTACAAATGTGAACTGACGTTCAAAAACAAAACATTTGAAAACTGACCATTTTCCACATTTCTGAAGCATGACGTAATGGGGGGGTGTTATCTCTTTTGTCGAAAATCAGCCGTTTTTGCTCGAACATTAAATGCCTCCAAATGGTATTTATTTCACTTCCCGGGGTGAAGAAACCCTTTTTGAGAACTCAGAGTGAGTAAATTGGCCATTTTCATGCACTTTTAACCATTCCATAAATCTTGTGTTTTGGGCCCCTGGAAGCATGAAAATCACTTTAAACATGCTAATTTTAGCTCTAACACTGATGATCCACCTACAAATGTGAACTGACGTTCAAAAATAAAACATTTGAAAACGGACCATTTTCCACATTTCTGAAGCATGACGTAATGGGGGGGTGTTATCTCTTTTGTCGAAAATCAGCTGTTTTTGCTCGAACATTAAATGCCTCCAAATGGTATTTAATTAACTTCCCGAGCCCCTGGAAGCATGAAAATCACTTTAAACATGCTAATTTTAGCTCTAACACTGATGATCCACCTACAAATGTGAACTGACGTTCAAAAATAAAACATTTGAAAACGGACCATTTTCCACATTTCTGAAGCATGACGTAATGGGGGGGTGTTATCTCTTTTGTCGAAAATAAGCCGTTTTTGCTCGAACATTAAATGCCTCCAAATGGTATTTATTTCACTTCCCGGGGTGAAGAAACCCTTTTTGAGAACTCAGAGTGAGTAAATTGGCCATTTTCATGCACTTTTAACCTTTCCATAAATCTTGTGTTTTGGGCCCCTGGAAGCATGAAAATCACTTTAAACATGCTAATTTTAGCTCTAACACTGATGATCCCCCTACAAATGTGAACTGACGTTCAAAAATAAAACATTTGAAAACGGACCATTTTCCACATTTTTGAAGCATGACGTAATGGGGGGGTGTTATCTCTTTAGTCGAAAATCAGCCGTTTTTGCTCGAACATTAAATGCCTCCAAATGGTATTTAATTAACTTCCCGAGCCCCTGGAAGCATGAAAATCACTTTAAACATGCTAATTTTAGCTCTAACACTGATGATCCACCTACAAATGTGAACTGACGTTCAAAAATAAAACATTTGAAAACGGACCATTTTCCACATTTCTGAAGCATGACGTAATAGGGGGGTGTTATCTCTTTTGTCGAAAATCAGCCGTTTTTGCTCGAACATTAAATGCCTCCAAATGGTATTTAATTAACTTCCCGAGCCCCTGGAAGCATGAAAATCACTTTAAACATGCTAATTTTAGCTCTAACACTGATGATCCACCTACAAATGTGAACTGACGTTCAAAAATAAAACATTTGAAAACGGACCATTTTCCACATTTCTGAAGCATGACGTAATGGGGGGGTGTTATCTCTTTTGTCGAAAATCAGCCGTTTTTGCTCGAACATTAAATGCCTCCAAATGGTATTTAATTAACTTCCCGAGCCCCTGGAAGCATGAAAATCACTTTAAACATGCGAATTTTAGCTCTAACACTGATGATCCACCTACAAATGTGAACTGACGTTCAAAAATAAAACATTTGAAAACGGACCATTTTCCACATTTCTGAAGCATGACGTAATGGGGGGGTGTTATCTCTTTTGTCGAAAATCAGCCGTTTTTGCTCGAACATTAAATGCCTCCAAATGGTATTTATTTCACTTCCCGGGGTGAAGAAACCCTTTTTGAGAACTCAGAGTGAGTAAATTGGCCATTTTCATGCACTTTTAACCATTCCATTAATCTTGTGTTTTGGGCCCCTGGAAGCATGAAAATCACTTTAAACATGCTAATTTTAGCTCTAACACTGATGATCCACCTACAAATGTGAACTGACGTTCAAAAATAAAACATTTGAAAACGGACCATTTTCCACATTTCTGAAGCATGACGTAATGGGGGGGTGTTATCTCTTTTGTCGAAAATCAGCCGTTTTTGCTCGAACATTAAATGCCTCCAAATGGTATTTAATTAACTTCCCGAGCCCCTGGAAGCATGAAAATCACTTTAAACATGCTAATTTTAGCTCTAACACTGATGATCCACCTACAAATGTGAACTGACGTTCAAAAATAAAACATTTGAAAACGGACCATTTTCCACATTTCTGAAGCATGACGTAATGGGGGGGTGTTATCTCTTTTGTCGAAAATCAGCCGTTTTTGCTCGAACATTAAATGCCTCCAAATGGTATTTAATTAACTTCCCGAGCCCCTGGAAGCATGAAAATCACTTTAAACATGCGAATTTTAGCTCTAACACTGATGATCCACCTACAAATGTGAACTGACGTTCAAAAATAAAACATTTGAAAACGGACCATTTTCCACATTTCTGAAGCATGACGTAATGGGGGGGTGTTATCTCTTTTGTCGAAAATCAGCCGTTTTTGCTCGAACATTAAATGCCTCCAAATGGTATTTAATTAACTTCCCAGGGTGAAGAAACCCTTTTTGAGAGCTCAGAGTGAGTAAATTGGCCATTTTCATGCACTTTTAACCTTTCCATAAATCTTGTGTTTTGGGCCCCTGGAAGCATGAAAATCACTTTAAACATGCTAATTTTAGCTCTAACACTGATGATCCACCTACAAATGTGAACTGACGTTCAAAAATAAAACATTTGAAAACGGACCATTTTCCACATTTCTGAAGCATGACGTAATGGGGGGGTGTTATCTCTTTTGTCGAAAATCAGCCGTTTTTGCTCGAACATTAAATGCCTCCAAATGGTATTTAATTAACTTCCCGAGCCCCTGGAAGCATGAAAATCACTTTAAACATGCTAATTTTAGCTCTAACACTGATGATCCACCTACAAATGTGAACTGACGTTCAAAAATAAAACATTTGAAAACGGACCATTTTCCACATTTCTGAAGCATGACGTAATGGGGGGGTGTTATCTCTTTTGTCGAAAATCAGCCGTTTTTGCTCGAACATTAAATGCCTCCAAATGGTATTTAATTAACTTCCCGGGGTGAAGAAACCCTTTTTGAGAACTCAGAGTGAGTAAATTGGCCATTTTCATGCACTTTTAACCATTCCATAAATCTTGTGTTTTGGGCCCCTGGAAGCATGAAAATCACTTTAAACATGCTAATTTTAGCTCTAACACTGATGATCCACCTACAAATGTGAACTGACGTTCAAAAATAAAACATTTGAAAACGGACCATTTTCCACATTTCTGAAGCATGACGTAATGGGGGGGTGTTATCTCTTTTGTCGAAAATCAGCCGTTTTTGCTCGAACATTAAATGCCTCCAAATGGTATTTAATTAACTTCCCGAGCCCCTGGAAGCATGAAAATCACTTTAAACATGCTAATTTTAGCTCTAACACTGATGATCCACCTACAAATGTGAACTGACGTTCAAATATAAAACATTTGAAAACGGACCATTTTCCACATATCTGAAGCATGACGTAATGGGGGGGTGTTATCTCTTTTGTCGAAAATCAGCCGTTTTTGCTCGAACATTAAATGCCTCCAAATGGTATTTATTTCACTTCCCGGGGTGAAGAAACCCTTTTTGAGAACTCAGAGTGAGTAAATTGGCCATTTTCATGCACTTTTAACCATTCCATAAATCTTGTGTTTTGGGCCCCTGGAAGCATGAAAATCACTTTAAACATGCTAATTTTAGCTCTAACACTGATGATCCACCTACAAATGTGAACTGACGTTCAAAAATAAAACATTTGAAAACAGACCATTTTCCACATTTCTGAAGCATGACGTAATGGGGGGGTGTTATCTCTTTTGTCGAAAATCAGCCGTTTTTGCTCGAACATTAAATGCCTCCAAATGGTATTTATTTCACTTCCCGGGGTGAAGAAACCCTTTTTGAGAGCTCAGAGTGAGTAAATTGGCCATTTTCATGCACTTTTAACCATTCCATAAATCTTGTGTTTTGGGCCCCTGGAAGCATGAAAATCACTTTAAACATGCTAATTTTAGCTCTAACACTGATGATCCACCTACAAATGTGAACTGATGTTCAAAAATAAAACATTTGAAAACGGACCATTTTCCACATTTCTGAAGCATGACGTAATGGGGGGGTGTTATCTCTTTTGTCGAAAATCAGCCGTTTTTGCTCGAACATTAAATGCCTCCAAATGGTATTTATTTCACTTCCCGAGCCCCTGGAAGCATGAAAATCACTTTAAACATGCTAATTTTAGCTCTAACACTGATGATCCACCTACAAATGTGAACTGACGTTCAAAAATAAAACATTTGAAAACGGACCATTTTCCACATTTCTGAAGCATGACGTAATGGGGGGGTGTTATCTCTTTTGTCGAAAATCAGCCGTTTTTGCTTGAACATTAAATGCCTCCAAATTGTATTTAATTAACTTCCCGAGCCCCTGGAAGCATGAAAATCACTTTAAACATGCTAATTTTAGCTCTAACACTGATGATCCACCTACAAATGTGAACTGACGTTCAAAAATAAAACATTTGAAAACGGACCATTTTCCACATTTCTGAAGCATGACGTAATGGGGGGGTGTTATCTCTTTTGTCGAAAATCAGCCGTTTTTGCTCGAACATTAAATGCCTCCAAATGGTATTTAATTAACTTCCTGAGCCCCTGGAAGCATGAAAATCACTTTAAACATGCTAATTTTAGCTCTAACACTGATGATCCACCTACAAATGTGAACTGACGTTCAAAAATAAAACATTTGAAAACGGACCATTTTCCACATTTCTGAAGCATGACGTAATGGGGGGGTGTTATCTCTTTTGTCGAAAATCAGCCGTTTTTGCTCGAACATTAAATGCCTCCAAATGGTATTTAATTAACTTCCCGAGCCCCTGGAAGCATGAAAATCACTTTAAACATGCGAATTTTAGCTCTAACACTGATGATCCACCTACAAATGTGAACTGACGTTCAAAAATAAAACATTTGAAAACGGACCATTTTCCACATTTCTGAAGCATGACGTAATGGGGGGGTGTTATCTCTTTTGTCGAAAATCAGCCGTTTTTGCTCGAACATTAAATGCCTCCAAATGGTATTTAATTAACTTCCCGGGGTGAAGAAACCCTTTTTGAGAGCTCAGAGTGAGTAAATTGGCCATTTTCATGCACTTTTAACCTTTCCATAAATCTTGTGTTTTGGGCCCCTGGAAGCATGAACATCACTTTAAACATGCTAATTTTAGCTCTAACACTGATGATCCACCTACAAATGTGAACTGACGTTCGAAAATAAAACATTTGAAAACGGACCATTTTCCACATTTCTGAAGCATGACGTAATGGGGGGGTGTTATCTCTTTTGTCGAAAATCAGCCGTTTTTGCTCGAACATTAAATGCCTCCAAATGGTATTTAATTAACTTCCAGAGCCCCTGGAAGCATGAAAATCACTTTAAACATGCTAATTTTAGCTCTAACACTGATGATCCACCTACAAATGTGAACTGACGTTCAAAAATAAAACATTTGAAAACGGACCATTTTCCACATTTCTGAAGCATGACGTAATGGGGGGGTGTTATCTCTTTTGTCGAAAATCAGCCGTTTTTGCTCGAACATTAAATGCCTCCAAATGGTATTTAATTAACTTCCCGGGGTGAAGAAACCCTTTTTGAGAACTCAGAGTGAGTAAATTGGCCATTTTCATGCACTTTTAACCATTCCATAAATCTTGTGTTTTGGGCCCCTGGAAGCATGAAAATCACTTTAAACATGCTAATTTTAGCTCTAACACTGATGATCCACCTACAAATGTGAACTGACGTTCAAAAATAAAACATTTGAAAACGGACCATTTTCCACATTTCTGAAGCATGACGTAATGGGGGGGTGTTATCTCTTTTGTCGAAAATCAGCCGTTTTTGCTCGAACATTAAATGCCTCCAAATGGTATTTAATTAACTTCCCGAGCCCCTGGAAGCATGAAAATCACTTTAAACATGCTAATTTTAGCTCTAACACTGATGATCCACCTACAAATGTGAACTGACGTTCAAAAATAAAACATTTGAAAACGGACCATTTTCCACATTTCTGAAGCATGACGTAATGGGGGGGGTGTTATCTCTTTTGTCGAAAATCAGCCGTTTTTGCTCGAACATTAAATGCCTCCAAATGGTATTTATTTCACTTCCCGGGGTGAAGAAACCCTTTTTGAGAACTCAGAGTGAGTAAATTGGCCATTTTCATGCACTTTTAACCATTCCAGAAATCTTGTGTTTTGGGCCCCTGGAAGCATGAAAATCACTTTAAACATGCTAATTTTAGCTCTAACACTGATGATCCACCTACAAATGTGAACTGACGTTCAAAAATAAAACATTTGAAAACGGACCATTTTCCACATTTCTGAAGCATGACGTAATGGGGGGGTGTTATCTCTTTTGTCGAAAATCAGCTGTTTTTGCTCGAACATTAAATGCCTCCAAATGGTATTTAATTAACTTCCCGAGCCCCTGGAAGCATGAAAATCACTTTAAACATGCTAATTTTAGCTCTAACACTGATGATCCACCTACAAATGTGAACTGACGTTCAAAAATAAAACATTTGAAAACGGACCATTTTCCACATTTCTGAAGCATGATGTAATGGGGGGGTGTTATCTCTTTGGTCGAAAATCAGCCGTTTTTGCTCGAACATTAAATGCCTCCAAATGGTATTTAATCAACTTCCCGGGGTGAAGAAACCCTTTTTGAGAACTCAGAGTGAGTAAATTGGCCATTTTCATGCACTTTTAACCATTCCATAAATCTTGTGTTTTGGGCCCCTGGAAGCATGAAAATCACTTTAAACATGCTAATTTTAGCTCTAACACTGATGATCCACCTACAAATGTGAACTGACGTTCAAAAATAAAACATTTGAAAACGGACCATTTTCCACATTTCTGAAGCATGACGTAATGGGGGGGTGTTATCTCTTTTGTCGAAAATCAGCCGTTTTTGCTCGAACATTAAATGCCTCCAAATGGTATTTAATTAACTTCCCGAGCCCCTGGAAGCTTGAAAATCACTTTAAACATGCTAATTTTAGCTCTAACACTGATGATCCACCTACAAATGTGAACTGACGTTCAAAAATAAAACATTTGAAAACGGACCATTTTCCACATTTCTGAAGCATGACGTAATGGGGGGGTGTTATCTCTTTTGTCGAAAATCAGCCGTTTTTGCTCGAACATTAAATGCCTCCAAATGGTATTTAATTAACTTCCCGGGGTGAAGAAACCCTTTTTGAGAACTCAGAGTGAGTAAATTGGCCATTTTCATGCACTTTTAACCATTCCATAAATCTTGTAATTTGGGCCCCTGGAAGCATGAAAATCACTTTAAACATGCTAATTTTAGCTCTAACACTGATGATCTACCTACAAATGTGAACTGACGTTCAAAAATAAAACATTTGAAAACGGACCATTTTCCACATTTCTGAAGCATGACGTAATGGGGGGGTGTTATCTCTTTTGTCGAAAATCAGCCGTTTTTGCTCGAACATTAAATGCCTCCAAATGGTATTTATTTCACTTCCCGGGGTGAAGAAACCCTTTTTGAGAACTCAGAGTGAGTAAATTGGCCATTTTCAGGCACTTTTAACCATTCCATTAATCTTGTGTTTTGGGCCCCTGGAAGCATGAAAATCACTTTAAACATGCTAATTTTAGCTCTAACACTGATGATCCACCTACAAATGTGAACTGACGTTCAAAAATAAAACATTTGAAAACTGACCATTTTCCACATTTCTGAAGCATGACGTAATGGGGGGGTGTTATCTCTTTTGTCGAAAATCAGCCGTTTTTGCTCGAACATTAAATGCCTCCAAATGGTATTTAATTAACTTCCCGAGCCCCTGGGAGCATGAAAATCACTTTAAACATGCTAATTTTAGCTCTAACACTGATGATCCACCTACAAATGTGAACTGACGTTCAAAAATAAAACATTTGAAAACGGACCATTTTCCACATTTCTGAAGCATGACGTAATGGGGGGGTGTTATCTCTTTTGTCGAAAATCAGCCGTTTTTGCTCGAACATTAAATGCCTCCAAATGGTATTTAATTAACTTCCCGAGCCCCTGGAAGCATGAAAATCACTTTAAACATGCTAATTTTAGCTCTAACACTGATGATCCACCTACAAATGTGAACTGACGTTCAAAAATAAAACATTTGAAAACGGACCATTTTCCACATTTCTGAAGCATGATGTAATGGGGGGGTGTTATCTCTTTGGTCGAAAATCAGCCGTTTTTGCTCGAACATTAAATGCCTCCAAATGGTATTTAATCAACTTCCCGGGGTGAAGAAACCCTTTTTGAGAACTCAGAGTGAGTAAATTGGCCATTTTCATGCACTTTTAACCATTCCATAAATCTTGTGTTTTGGGCCCCTGGAAGCATGAAAATCACTTTAAACATGCTAATTTTAGCTCTAACACTGATGATCCACCTACAAATGTGAACTGGCGTTCAAAAATAAAACATTTGAAAACGGACCATTTTCCACATTTCTGAAGCATGACGTAATGGGGGGGTGTTATCTCTTTTGTCGAAAATCAGCCGTTTTTGCTCGAACATTAAATGCCTCCAAATGGTATTTAATTAACTTCCCGAGCCCCTGGAAGCATGAAAATCACTTTAAACATGCTAATTTTAGCTCTAACAATGATGATCCACCTACAAATGTGAACTGACGTTCAAAAATAAAACATTTGAAAACGGACCATTTTCCACATTTCTGAAGCATGACGTAATGGGGGGGTGTTATCTCTTTTGTCGAAAATCAGCCGTTTTTGCTCGAACATTAAATGCCTCCAAATGGTATTTAATTAACTTCCCGGGGTGAAGAAACCCTTTTTGAGAACTCAGAGTGAGTAAATTGGCCATTTTCATGCACTTTTAACCATTCCATAAATCTTGTGTTTTGGGCCCCAGGAAGCATGAAAATCACTTTAAACATGCTAATTTTAGCTCTAACACTGATGATCCACCTACAAATGTGAACTGACGTTCAAAAATAAATCATTTGAAAACGGACCATTTTCCACATTTCTGAAGCATGACGTAATGGGGGGGTGTTATCTCTTTTGTCGAAAATCAGCCGTTTTTGCTCGAACATTAAATGCCTCCAAATGGTATTTATTTCACTTCCCGGGGTGAAGAAACCCTTTTTGAGAACTCAGAGTGAGTAAATTGGCCATTTTCATGCACTTTTAACCATTCCATTAATCTTGTGTTTTGGGCCCCTGGAAGCATGAAAATCACTTTAAACATGCTAATTTTAGCTCTAACACTGATGATCCACCTACAAATGTGAACTGACGTTCAAAAATAAAACATTTGAAAACGGACCATTTTCCACATTTCTGAAGCATGACGTAATGGGGGGGGTGTTATCTCTTTTGTCGAAAATCAGCCGTTTTTGCTCGAACATTAAATGCCTCCAAATGGTATTTAATTAACTTCCCGAGCCCCTGGAAGCATCAAAATCACTTTAAACATGCTAATTTTAGCTCTAACACTGATGATCCACCTACAAATGTGAACTGACGTTCAAAAATAAAACATTTGAAAACGGACCATTTTCCACATTTCTGAAGCATGACGTAATGGGGGGGTGTTATCTCTTTTGTCGAAAATCAGCCGTTTTTGCTCGAACATTAAATGCCTCCAAATGGTATTTAATTAACTTCCCGAGCCCCTGGAAGCATGAAAATCACTTTAAACATGCGAATTTTAGCTCTAACACTGATGATCCACCTACAAATGTGAACTGACGTTCAAAAATAAAACATTTGAAAACGGACCATTTTCCACATTTCTGAAGCATGACGTAATGGGGGGGTGTTATCTCTTTTGTCGAAAATCAGCCGTTTTTGCTCGAACATTAAATGCCTCCAAATGGTATTTAATTAACTTCCCGGGGTGAAGAAACCCTTTTTGAGAGCTCAGAGTGAGTAAATTGGCCATTTTCATGCACTTTTAACCTTTCCATAAATCTTGTGTTTTGGGCCCCTGGAAGCATGAAAATCACTTTAAACATGCTAATTTTAGCTCTAACACTGATGATCCTTCTACAAATGTGAACTGACGTTCAAAAATAAAACATTTGAAAACGGACCATTTTCCACATTTCTGAAGCATGACGTAATGGGGGGGTGTTATCTCTTTTGTCGAAAATCAGCCGTTTTTGCTCGAACATTAAATGCCTCCAAATGGTATTTAATTAACTTCCCGAGCCCCTGGAAGCATGAAAATCACTTTAAACATGCTAATTTTAGCTCTAACACTGATGATCCACCTACAAATGTGAACTGACATTCAAAAATAAAACATTTGAAAACGGACCATTTTCCACATTTCTGAAGCATGACGTAATGGGGGGGTGTTATCTCTTTTGTCGAAAATCAGCCGTTTTTGCTCGAACATTAAATGCCTCCAAATGGTATTTAATTACCTTCCCGGGGTGAAGAAACCCTTTTTGAGAACTCAGAGTGAGTAAATTGGCCATTTTCATGCGCTTTTAACCATTCCATTAATCTTGTGTTTTGGGCCCCTGGAAGCATGAAAATCACTTTAAACATGCTAATTTTAGCTCTAACACTGATGATCCACCTACAAATGTGAACTGACGTTCAAAAATAAAACATTTGAAAACGGACCATTTTCCACATTTCTGAAGCATGACGTAATGGGGGGGTGTTATCTCTTTTGTCGAAAATCAGCCGTTTTTGCTCGAACATTAAATGCCTCCAAATGGTATTTATTTCACTTCCCGGGGTGAAGAAACCCTTTTTGAGAACTCAGAGTGAGTAAATTGGCCATTTTCATGCACTTTTAACCATTCCATTAATCTTGTGTTTTGGGCCCCTGGAAGCATGAAAATCACTTTAAACATGCTAATTTTAGCTCTAACACTGATGATCCACCTACAAATGTGAACTGACGTTCAAAAATAAAACATTTGAAAACGGACCATTTTCCACATTTCTGAAGCATGACGTAATGGGGGGGTGTTATCTCTTTTGTCGAAAATCAGCCGTTTTTGCTCGAACATTATATGCCTCCAAATGGTATTTATTTCACTTCCCGAGCCCCTGGAAGCATGAAAATCACTTTAAACATGCTAATTTTAGCTCTAACACTGATGATCCACCTACAAATGTGAACTGACGTTCAAAAATAAAACATTTGAAAACTGACCATTTTCCACATTTCTGAAGCATGACGTAATGGGGGGGTGTTATCTCTTTTGTCGAAAATCAGCCGTTTTTGCTCGAACATTAAATGCCTCCAAATGGTATTTAATTAACTTCCCGAGCCCCTGGAAGCATGAAAATCACTTTAAACATGCTAATTTTAGCTCTAACACTGATGATCCACCTACAAATGTGAACTGACGTTCAAAAATAAAACATTTGAAAACGGACCATTTTCCACATTTCTGAAGCATGACGTAATGGGGGGGTGTTATCTCTTTTGTCGAAAATCAGCCGTTTTTGCTCGAACATTAAATGCCTCCAAATGGTATTTAATTAACTTCCCGAGCCCCTGGAAGCATGAAAATCACTTTAAACATGCTAATTTTAGCTCTAACACTGATGATCCACCTACAAATGTGAACTGACGTTCAAAAATAAAACATTTGAAAACGGACCATTTTCCACATTTCTGAAGCATGACGTAATGGGGGGGTGTTATCTCTTTTGTCGAAAATCAGCCGTTTTTGCTCGAACATTAAATGCCTCCAAATGGTATTTAATTACCTTCCCGGGGTGAAGAAACCCTTTTTGAGAACTCAGAGTGAGTAAATTGGCCATTTTCATGCGCTTTTAACCATTCCATTAATCTTGTGTTTTGGGCCCCTGGAAGCATGAAAATCACTTTAAACATGCTAATTTTAGCTCTAACACTGATGATCCACCTACAAATGTGAACTGACGTTCAAAAATAAAACATTTGAAAACGGACCATTTTCCACATTTCTGAAGCATGACGTAATGGGGGGGTGTTATCTCTTTTGTCGAAAATCAGCCGTTTTTGCTCGAACATTAAATGCCTCCAAATGGTATTTAATTAACTTCCCGAGCCCCTGGAAGCATGAAAATCACTTTAAACATGCTAATTTTAGCTCTAACACTGATGATCCACCTACAAATGTGAACTGACGTTCAAAAATAAAACATTTGAAAACGGACCATTTTCCACATTTCTGAAGCATGACGTAATGGGGGGGTGTTATCTCTTTTGTCGAAAATCAGCCGTTTTTGCTCGAACATTAAATGCCTCCAAATGGTATTTAATTAACTTCCCGAGCCCCTGGAAGCATGAAAATCACTTTAAACATGCTAATTTTAGCTCTAACACTGATGATCCACCTACAAATGTGAACTGACGTTCAAAAATGAAACATTTGAAAACGGACCATTTTCCACATTTCTGAAGCATGACGTAATGGGGGGGTGTTATCTCTTTTGTCGAAAATCAGCCGTTTTTGCTCGAACATTAAATGCCTCCAAATGGTATTTATTTCACTTCCCGAGCCCCTGGAAGCATGAAAATCACTTTAAACATGCTAATTTTAGCTCTAACACTGATGATCCACCTACAACTGTGAACTGACGTTCAAAAATAAAACATTTGAAAAGGGACCATTTTCCACATTTCTGAAGCATGACGTAATGGGGGGGTGTTATCTCTTTTGTCGAAAATCAGCCGTTTTTGCTCGAACATTAAATGCCTCCAAATGGTATTTATTTCACTTCCCGGGGTGAAGAAACCCTTTTTGAGAACTCAGAGTGAGTAAATTGGCCATTTTCATGCACTTTTAACCATTCCATTAATCTTGTGTTTTGGGCCCCTGGAAGCATGAAAATCACTTTAAACATGCTAATTTTAGCTCTAACACTGATGATCCACCTACAAATGTGAACTGACGTTCAAAAATAAAACATTTGAAAACGGACCATTTTCCACATTTCTGAAGCATGACGTAATGGGGGGGTGTTATCTCTTTTGTCGAAAATCAGCCGTTTTTGCTCGAACATTAAATGCCTCCAAATGGTATTTATTTCACTTCCCGAGCCCCTGGAAGCATGAAAATCACTTTAAACATGCTAATTTTAGCTCTAACACTGATGATCCACCTACAAATGTGAACTGACGTTCAAAAATAAAACATTTGAAAACTGACCATTTTCCACATTTCTGAAGCATGACGTAATGGGGGGGTGTTATCTCTTTTGTCGAAAATCAGCCGTTTTTGCTCGAACATTAAATGCCTCCAAATGGTATTTAATTAACTTCCCGAGCCCCTGGAAGCATGAAAATCACTTTAAACATGCTAATTTTAGCTCTAACACTGATGATCCACCTACAAATGTGAACTGACGTTCAAAAATAAAACATTTGAAAACGGACCATTTTCCACATTTCTGAAGCATGACGTAATGGGGGGGTGTTATCTCTTTTGTCGAAAATCAGCCGTTTTTGCTCGAACATTAAATGCCTCCAAATGGTATTTAATTAACTTCCCGAGCCCCTAGAAGCATGAAAATCACTTTAAACATGCTAATTTTAGCTCTAACACTGATGATCCACCTACAAATGTGAACTGACGTTCAAAAATAAAACATTTGAAAACTGACCATTTTCCACATTTCTGAAGCATGACGTAATGGGGGGGGTGTTATCTCTTTTGTCGAAAATCAGCCGTTTTTGCTCGAACATTAAATGCCTCCAAATGGTATTTAATTAACTTCCCGAGCCCCTGGAAGCATGAAAATCACTTTAAACATGCTAATTTTAGCTCTAACACTGATGATCCACCTACAAATGTGAACTGACGTTCAAAAATAAAACATTTGAAAACGGACCATTTTCCACATTTCTGAAGCATGACGTAATGGGGGGGTGTTATCTCTTTTGTCGAAAATCAGCCGTTTTTGCTCGAACATTAAATGCCTCCAAATGGTATTTATTTCACTTCCCGGGGTGAAGAAACCCTTTTTGAGAACTCAGAGTGAGTAAATTGGCCATTTTCATGCACTTTTAACCATTCCATAAATCTTGTGTTTTGGGCCCCTGGAAGCATGAAAATCACTTTAAACATGCTAATATAGCCGAGATACCCGCCACCCCCTCTCAACACAATCCCCAAAAGGAGTGAAACCGGAAACAGTTCTTGAAGTTTTTTGGAAGTGGGATGGAGTGACCATCCCGGCCGTATTTATTAAAACAAAATTAAAACATTAAACGTTTCATGTTATGTACAATTTCATTACCATATTGCGATGTTTGGCTAACCTTAACAGATTCTCTAATACAGAGGTTCTCCTAGCCGAACTAGCAACCTACAAAACATTTCTTGACATATTGAAATTGTACAACCTAACGTTTAAGGGCCAACGGCAAGGTCATAACCGGTGTCAAGATCCCTAACCGGACTTACCCCTCCCACTTGGGATGGGCGACAGCACGGAGGCGTACCTCAAGTGCAACTACTACCAATTTCCCTTGACTTGACGGGGGCACCTAAAACTCGACGCCAGTTAAAGGTCGTTCGAATACTCGTGTGAGGTATCTAGAAGGTATCGTGGCCCTTATCCCAACCCCACACAACTTACCGCATCTGCCGTCGCAGATGTCACTGGCCCCGGGAAATTCCCCAGGAGGGGGCTGTAACCCCTCCTACAAAGGAAGGGGCCTTGACCGCCTTTCCTTTACTTCCGGCGACCCATCCTTAGAAGGGACCGCCTCCCCATTGAGGGGCCAATGGCCACCTCTCCCGAGCGCTCCCATCCGTGTTGGGTGACGCCCACTCATAGGGATCTACTAATTAGTGCTCACCGATCATGACCTTACCGCCTACCAAAATAAATACGACAGTGCAAATTAACCTAAGAATACATTGGCCACTATGACCGAAAGAGCATACATCAAAATTCGACACTAACTGAATATCTTTAATGGCAAACATACTCAAAACGAACATTCTTTATTAACTCAAAATCAACATGGCACTACAACCTGGAAACGAAAACAAAACAAAATTAATCGACTTTATTATACACAACTGGCTGTCTTCAGGGGCTGGTGGGTGGGTCAAAATTGGCTCTTCGTTCTGTCCCGAGCTCACGTGCAGCGAGGAGGTGCAGCTTCAGGGCACAAGAACAAGAGGATGTCTTCTGGTCTTGCGTCCCTTTTTATCCGTCTTCAGGGCGGGCGTATACCCGCCCCTGCCTGCCCCTGAGGGCGTGGCTGGCTGCGTCGGTGTCTAGGCCAGCCCACTCTAGGGCGGGAACGAGCGCGCCCCAGCTACGCCGCTTCGGGCATACCAGCTGAGACGCGCCTCCCGCCCAAAAATGGCTTCCCGGGGGGATCGAGGCACTCGGCCATAAGTTCGGGGGGACCGATTCGGTCGCCCCTTTCCATATAGCCGAGATACCCGCCACCCCCTCTCAACACAATCCCCAAAAGGAGTGAAACCGGAAACAGTTCTTGAAGTTTTTTGGAAGTGGGATGGAGTGACCATCCCGGCCGTATTTATTAAAACAAAATTAAAACATTAAACGTTTCATGTTATGTACAATTTCATTACCATATTGCGATGTTTGGCTAACCTTAACAGATTCTCTAATACAGAGGTTCTCCTAGCCGAACTAGCAACCTACAAAACATTTCTTGACATATTGAAATTGTACAACCTAACGTTTAAGGGCCAACGGCAAGGTCATAACCGGTGTCAAGATCCCTAACCGGACTTACCCCTCCCACTTGGGATGGGCGACAGCACGGAGGCGTACCTCAAGTGCAACTACTACCAATTTCCCTTGACTTGACGGGGGCACCTAAAACTCGACGCCAGTTAAAGGTCGTTCGAATACTCGTGTGAGGTATCTAGAAGGTATCGTGGCCCTTATCCCAACCCCACACAACTTACCGCATCTGCCGTCGCAGATGTCACTGGCCCCGGGAAATTCCCCAGGAGGGGGCTGTAACCCCTCCTACAAAGGAAGGGGCCTTGACCGCCTTTCCTTTACTTCCGGCGACCCATCCTTAGAAGGGACCGCCTCCCCATTGAGGGGCCAATGGCCACCTCTCCCGAGCGCTCCCATCCGTGTTGGGTGACGCCCACTCATAGGGATCTACTAATTAGTGCTCACCGATCATGACCTTACCGCCACAGGCCCGGATAGTTGACCGGCTATCCGGGCCCCCCACCAAAACTCCTAGCTAAAGGTCATGTTCCAACGTTTTTAACCATGCTAAGAAGTCTCCTATGAGTAACTCATTTCCCACCCGAGACAAATGCACACCATCCCCCATATACATACTGTCATCATTAATACAACCGTGCGAGATAGAATGCAATGTCCTGGAACGGAACAACCTACTCATTTTGTTATTAAGTTTCCTAACAGAATGGTTCAAAGCAGGGATCGAAATAGCCCCCCGCCACACTTTTCGTGGGATCATATGAGACCACGCAATTATGCACCCCGGAACTTTCCTCGCCAACCAACTTACGGTGGAAAGCATTGCCTCCAGGAGAAGTCGTCTACCGGTGGTGACCAAATCATTGCCCCCTAAATGTACTATGACTATAGACGGCGGTGACCTCATCCGCCCTAACAAACCCTCAAAGTAAGCTTGAAACTGGTCAATACAGAGACCGCCCCTTCCGTAGAAGGACATCCTGTACCCGTATTCCCCAGCTACGTGAATCATGTCACCTGCTTTGAATACGTCTGCGGCACGCCTCACGTATGAGTGGCCCACGACCCACACCTCCTTTCTCACAGCCGGTGATGTCTGACCGCTGGCCCGGTGTTGGGTCGACTGCATAGTCCGCCCCGCCTCGAAGGCTTGCGTAACTGAAAACCAAACAAAAGACAAGAAGCGTGAGTACATTGTTACAGCTTCACAACATGTGCAACCGCACATACCTCTTATAACAATTGGAGGACCAACGCCCCACTCGTTTTACTTGTTCCACATTAAGACCCCTGGCTGCAGCTTCAGTGGCAGCCCCTATCCGAAAGGAATGGGTCCCAAACTCACCCGGGTCCAAGCCTGCTGCGGTAATTGACATCGCGAGCACCCGCTGAAACTGAAACTTTGTCAGTGGGGTGGCGTCCGCGTGTCTCAACATTGTCCCCCCCCATGATGCCACCCTTTGTGCTAGGTAATCCTCTAAACACCTCACCGGACACATGGAGGACCCTGGAATCCTGCGAATGACTATGCAGTCTCCCACCCCACTTTGATCGGTTTTTGACTTGACAAAGGATACCGTCATAGTCTCACCCCTGATCTGAACGTGTTCCCGGCACAACCCCCCCGCCACATCCCGCTTGCTCCTTGCCACCAGCTCACTTATCCTCATAGCCCCGTGAAATGCAAGCGTAAAAGCGGCTCGGAACAAACAGGCCTCGAACTGAGACGAGCATATGTCGGGGAGTGTGGCCAGCAACTGGGACAACCTATCCAGACCTATCGGGCGCCTCTCATCTACTCTGCGACCCTCAAGGCGTTGCCACCCACGCAGCGCTTTCTGTACAGCGAAAGACGCTGTCGGGTCCTGGATATTATGAGCCCTGGCAACAAAGGAGATGGCAGCACGATGCCTCTGGGCTGTAGCCACCGACTTCCCAGCCTTACGCAAGGACATCAGAAAATGTACTACCCAATCCTCATGCCCCCAAAGTCCCCCTCTCTCAGTCCCCAAAAAGGCCAAATAAGCCCGAAACGCCCCTTCGTATGCCTTCCTCGTCCTTGGTGCTAGACTCTCTCCCACGAGGTAACGAAGTTCGGGGCACCGAGAGACCAGAGAGCTTCGGGAAAGGGTGCTGGCTCGGGGTCCGCTGAGGGGAGGAAACCCGAGAAAGCCTGCATTTGAAAACGAGACAGTGCATCAGCAGCCTGATTCATCACCCCCGGGACATGTTTTGCTCTGAATACCACGTTCAGTTGCATACACAGTAAGACAATTTCTTTAAGCAGCCTCAAAATCATTTTACAACGTGCTGCCTGACTATTAATGCATTCTACAACGGTCATATTGTCAGACCAAAATATGACAGAATGATTTTTGAAACCGTCGGGCCAGGATCTGAGGGCCACCAAAATAGGAAACAGCTCAAGGAAAGCAATATTACTCGTCAGCCCCTCATCGTGCCACCATGTTGGCCACTTTTGTGCCGACCATTTTGTGCCGAAGATGGCGCCGAAACCCATGCTTCCCGCTGAATCCGTCCATAGACCCAGCTCTTCAGAGGACAAGGCCGGTTTGTTCCAGACGACTCGACCATTGAAATCCGCCAGGAATGCTAACCAAATACGCATGTCTTGGCGGACCTCGGCCGATAACCTCGTGCGATGGTGACCCTCTTTTAGGCCGACCATCGCCTGTGCAATCGAACGGGAGAAGGGGCGTGCCATCGGGATCACCCTTAAGGCAAAATTCAACTTCCCCACCAATTGCTGCAATTGATGCAGCGTAACTTTAGATGCAGTGATACACATTTGCAGGGCTGTCTTGAATTTCGATACTTTGGAAGCTGGTAAACGAAAACAACCCTCACTAGAGTCCAACTCGATCCCGAGGAACTCGAGGCAAGTCGTGGGACCCACAGTTTTACCTGGTGCCAACGGCACGCCAAATTGATTCATTAAAACACAAAATTCAGTCAAGGCCCGGGCACATTCATCATCCCCAGCGGCCCCCAGGAACAGAAAATCATCGAGGTAATGCATCACATTCCGAAAACCTGTTTTCTTCGTGTAAACCCATTGCAGAAAACTACTGAATTTCTCGAAATAAGCACAAGATATCGAGCACCCCATTGGCATACACCTGTCCATGTAATACAAACCTTGAAACGTGAATCCCAACAAACGTTGATCATCCGGGTATACCGGGAGCAAACGGAACGCTGACTCGATATCTGATTTCGCCATCAGCGTCCCGGGCCCCAGGCGATTCAAAATGGCTACGGCCTCATCGAATGATGCGTACCGCACCGAACACATTTCTGGATTAATTGCATCGTTTACAGAAAGGCCATGAGGGGCTGATAAATTGTGAATCAATCGAAACTCACCCAGGTCCTTCTTGGGGACCACCCCTAAAGGAGAACAAACAAAGTTCGGTACCGGGGGGACAGGAAACGGGCCGGCAACCCGACCTCGGTTAACCTCTTTCCGGATCTTATCCTGTACTACAGTAGTATGCTGCAAGACGGAAAGTTGATTTTTGCACGACCCGACACCCTGAAAGCTACCCACCGGGATGCGGAAACCATATGAAAAACCGTTTCGTAGCACCCCAGCAGAAGTACGATCTGGGTATTCGCTGAGCCAGGGAATCATCGCCAGGGTATCAATCGGGGTTGGTAAAGGCGCCCCTCGGACTATATTAGACCTGTTTAGCGCCTCCTCTACCCCCATTTTCACCCGATTTGGCTCTGCACGAGGACTCAGGATGGGGTGCCCCACAACTACTACATTCGTGTTTGAACTTACAAGACCCCGGGGGCCTAGTACATTTGCTTCTGTTGAAATTGAAACAGAACCCCCTCTTCCCTGTATTGCCGGCGGGTCTCGGGTAATCGTCTGTACCCGAACCCGACCGAAAGGGCGTCCCCCCATTTTGGCGGGAGGACTCACTAACAGCACTCCCTACCAATGGCACTTTCAACATTCCGGACTCTTTCATCTTATTCCATGTTAAAGAATCGTAACAGTCCCAGGTTAAACTTTTGTTATGCTCCATCGCTTTCCTGAAAAGGTTGTCATAACAGAACCATTGGTTACCTTGGTGTGATGTCGAGTACCCCATAATTCGTGACTGATATACTGGAAATTCAGGGAGCAAATCAGGCCTCCGTTCCCCCAAAATTGCCGTGAAAATTCCCCAAGCATTACCCCAGTTACCAATATTTTCATTCACTTTAAAGGCGGCCATTTTTGCGCGCCAAACACTCGGATGCATCAGATCCTTTTGACCCTTAACAGTTTCGACCTCATAGTGATCAACGAGCAGGGAGAAAATGTTAACGTATTCCCCCGCCCAAATCTTTTCCTTTATTGGCAAAGGAACATGTTGCCCCAATCTTTCTCTACGAGAGGGTGTTGACTCATCCCTTGCAATCGGCAATGGCCGCTTACCTGCACCGGACGCTGCTTCCGTCCCTCGTGGCTTGTCTATCGCCGCATCCGGCGCGGGCACCTTGGCTGTATCACGTTTCTCGCGCAACTGCTTTATGAGAGCTTGTGCTTCGGTAGCCATGGCGCCCCCATTACTGTCCCCCAACCATGCTGCTAACTGTGCCGCCAACTCGGGAGGCATATCTCCGGCAGACGTCGGGGTAACTATCACGGGAATCGGATTCCCCTCATCCGGTACCGGGGCCGGTACCGGGGCTGGCGCCTCGAGCGGGGAACAGGGAACCGGGACGTCTCCCCCGACCGGCCCCCTTCTCGGCCTCTTTGGCTTCCCTCCGGCCGGTGGACGCCCCGATCCCTCCTCGCCGTCTCGCTCCGCCAACCGCTTCTTAATTTCGGACATGTCCTTCATGAGTGCCCGAACCAACTGGTCAGTCGACATTCTCTTTGCTCCTTTCTTGGGCATCCTTCCGACGAAGTATCTAAAAGACAAAGAGAGAGATTAAAACGCTCAAAATTGGCTCTTCGTTCTGTCCCGAGCTCACGTGCAGCGAGGAGGTGCAGCTTCAGGGCACAAGAACAAGAGGATGTCTTCTGGTCTTGCGTCCCTTTTTATCCGTCTTCAGGGCGGGCGTATACCCGCCCCTGCCTGCCCCTGAGGGCGTGGCTGGCTGCGTCGGTGTCTAGGCCAGCCCACTCTAGGGCGGGAACGAGCGCGCCCCAGCTACGCCGCTTCGGGCATACCAGCTGAGACGCGCCTCCCGCCCAAAAATGGCTTCCCGGGGGGATCGAGGCACTCGGCCATAAGTTCGGGGGGACCGATTCGGTCGCCCCTTTCCATTTTAGCTCTAACACTGATGATCCACCTACAAATGTGAACTGACGTTCAAAAATAAAACATTTGAAAACGGACCATTTTCCACATTTCTGAAGCATGACGTAATGGGGGGGTGTTATCTCTTTTGTCGAAAATCAGCCGTTTTTGCTCGAACATTAAATGCCTCCAAATGGTATTTAATTAACTTCCCGAGCCCCTGGAAGCATGAAAATCACTTTAAACATGCTAATTTTAGCTCTAACACTGATGATCCACCTACAAATGTGAACTGACGTTCAAAAATAAAACATTTGAAAACGGACCATTTTCCACATTTCTGAAGCATGACGTAATGGGGGGGTGTTATCTCTTTTGTCGAAAATCAGCCGTTTTTGCTCGAACATTAAATGCCTCCAAATGGTATTTAATTAACTTCCCGAGCCCCTAGAAGCATGAAAATCACTTTAAACATGCTAATTTTAGCTCTAACACTGATGATCCACCTACAAATGTGAACTGACGTTCAAAAATAAAACATTTGAAAACGGACCATTTTCCACATTTCTGAAGCATGACGTAATGGGGGGGGTGTTATCTCTTTTGTCGAAAATCAGCCGTTTTTGCTCGAACATTAAATGCCTCCAAATGGTATTTAATTAACTTCCCGAGCCCCTGGAAGCATGAAAATCACTTTAAACATGCTAATTTTAGCTCTAACACTGATGATCCACCTACAAATGTGAACTGACGTTCAAAAATAAAACATTTGAAAACGGACCATTTTCCACATTTCTGAAGCATGACGTAATGGGGGGGTGTTATCTCTTTTGTCGAAAATCAGCCGTTTTTGCTCGAACATTAAATGCCTCCAAATGGTATTTATTTCACTTCCCGGGGTGAAGAAACCCTTTTTGAGAACTCAGAGTGAGTAAATTGGCCATTTTCATGCACTTTTAACCATTCCATAAATCTTGTGTTTTGGGCCCCTGGAAGCATGAAAATCACTTTAAACATGATAATTTTAGCTCTAACACTGATGATCCACCTACAAATGTGAACTGACGTTCAAAAATAAAACATTTGAAAACGGACCATTTTCCACATTTCTGAAGCATGACGTAATGGGGGGGTGTTATCTCTTTTGTCGAAAATCAGCCGTTTTTGCTCGAACATTAAATGCCTCCAAATGGTATTTAATTAACTTCCCGAGCCCCTGGAAGCATGAAAATCCCTTTAAACATGCTAATTTTAGGTCTAACACTGATGATCCACCTACAAATGTGAACTGACGTTCAAAAATAAAACATTTGAAAACGGACCATTTTCCACATTTCTGAAGCATGACGTAATGGGGGGGTGTTATCTCTTTTGTCGAAAATCAGCCGTTTTTGCTCGAACATTAAATGCCTCCAAATGGTATTTAATTAACTTCCCGGGGTGAAGAAACCCTTTTTGAGAACTCAGAGTGAGTAAATTGGCCATTTTCATGCACTTTTAACCATTCCATAAATCTTGTGTTTTGGGCCCCTGGAAGCATGAAAATCACTTTAAACATGCTAATTTTAGCTCTAACACTGATGATCCACCTACAAATGTGAACTGACGTTCAAAAATAAAACATTTGAAAACGGACCATTTTCCACATTTCTGAAGCATGACGTAATGGGGGGGTGTTATCTCTTTTGTCGAAAATCAGCCGTTTTTGCTCGAACATTAAATGCCTCCAAATGGTATTTAATTAACTTCCCGAGCCCCTGGAAGCATGAAAATCACTTTAAACATGCTAATTTTAGCTCTAACACTGATGATCCACCTACAAATGTGAACTGACGTTCAAAAATAAAACATTTGAAAACGGACCATTTTCCACATTTCTGAAGCATGACGTAATGGGGGGGTGTTATCTCTTTTGTCGAAAATCAGCCGTTTTTGCTCGAACATTAAATGCCTCCAAATGGTATTTAATTAACTTCCCGGGGTGAAGAAACCCTTTTTGAGAACTCAGAGTGAGTAAATTGGCCATTTTCATGCACTTTTAACCATTCCATAAATCTTGTGTTTTGGGCCCCTGGAAGCATGAAAATCACTTTAAACATGCTAATTTTAGCTCTAACACTGATGATCCACCTACAAATGTGAACTGACGTTCAAAAATAAAACATTTGAAAACGGACCATTTTCCACATTTCTGAAGCATGACGTAATGGGGGGTGTTATCTCTTTTGTCGAAAATCAGCCGTTTTTGCTTGAACATTAAATGCCTCCAAATGGTATTTATTTCACTTCCCGGGGTGAAGAAACCCTTTTTGAGAACTCAGAGTGAGTAAATTGGCCATTTTCATGCACTTTTAACCATTCCATTAATCTTGTGTTTTGGGCCCCTGGAAGCATGAAAATCACTTTAAACATGCTAATTTTAGCTCTAACACTGATGATCCACCTAAAAATGTGAACTGACGTTCAAAAATAAAACATTTGAAAACGGACCATTTTCCACATTTCTGAAGCATGACGTAATGGGGGGGTGTTATCTCTTTTGTCGAAAATCAGCCGTTTTTGCTCGAACATTAAATGCCTCCAAATGGTATTTAATTAACTTCCCGAGCCCCTGGAAGCATGAAAATCACTTTAAACATGCTAATTTTAGCTCTAACACTGATGATCCACCTACAAATGTGAACTGACGTTCAAAAATAAAACATTTGAAAACGGACCATTTTCCACATTTCTGAAGCATGACGTAATGGGGGGGTGTTATCTCTGTTGTCGAAAATCAGCCGTTTTTGCTCGCACATTAAATGCCTCCAAATGGTATTTAATCAACTTCCCGGGGTGAAGAAACCCTTTTTGAGAACTCAGAGTGAGTAAATTGGCCATTTTCATGCACTTTTAACCATTCCATAAATCTTGTGTTTTGGGCCCCTGGAAGCATGAAAATCACTTTAAACATGCTAATTTTAGCTCTAACACTGATGATCCACCTACAAATGTGAACTGACGTTCAAAAATAAAACATTTGAAAACGGACCATTTTCCACATTTCTGAAGCATGACGTAATGGGGGGGTGTTATCTCTTTTGTCGAAAATCAGCCGTTTTTGCTCGAACATTAAATGCCTCCAAATGGTATTTAATTAACTTCCCGAGCCCCTGGAAGCATGAAAATCACTTTAAACATGCTAATTTTAGCTCTAACACTGATGATCCACCTACAAATGTGAACTGACGTTCAAAAATAAAACATTTGAAAACGGACCATTTTCCACATTTCTGAAGCATGACGTAATGGGGGGGTGTTATCTCTTTTGTCGAAAAACAGCCGTTTTTGCTCGAACATTAAATGCCTCCAAATGGTATTTAATTAACTTCCCGAGCCCCTGGAAGCATGAAAATCACTTTAAACATGCTAATTTTAGCTCTAACACTGATGATCCACCTACAAATGTGAACTGACGTTCAAAAATAAAACATTTGAAAACGGACCATTTTCCACATTTCTGAAGCATGACGTAATGGGGGGGTGTTATCTCTTTTGTCGAAAATCAGCCGTTTTTGCTCGAACATTAAATGCCTCCAAATGGTATTTAATTAACTTCCCGGGGTGAAGAAACCCTTTTTGAGAACTCAGAGTGAGTAAATTGGCCATTTTCATGCACTTTTAACCATTCCATAAATCTTGTTTTTTGGGCCCCTGGAAGCATGAAAATCACTTTAAACATGCTAATTTTAGCTCTAACACTGATGATCCACCTACAAATGTGAACTGACGTTCAAAAATAAAACATTTGAAAACGGACCATTTTCCACATTTCTGAAGCATGACGTAATGGGGGGGTGTTATCTCTTTTGTCGAAAATCAGCCGTTTTTGCTCGAACATTAAATGCCTCCAAATGGTATTTAATTAACTTCCCGAGCCCCTGGAAGCATGAAAATCACTTTAAACATGCTAATTTTAGCTCTAACACTGATGATCCACCTACAAATGTGAACTGACGTTCAAAAATAAAACATTTGAAAACGGACCATTTTCCACATTTCTGAAGCATGACGTAATGGGGGGGTGTTATCTCTTTTGTCGAAAATCAGCCGTTTTTGCTCGAACATTAAATGCCTCCAAATGGTATTTAATTAACTTCCCGAGCCCCTGGAAGCATGAAAAATACTTTAAACATGCTAATTTTAGCTCTAACACTGATGATCCACCTACAAATGTGAACTGACGTTCAAAAATAAAACATTTGAAAACGGACCATTTTCCACATTTCTGAAGCATGACGTAATGGGGGGGTGTTATCTCTTTTGTCGAAAATCAGCCGTTTTTGCTCGAACATTAAATGCCTCCAAATGGTATTTAATTAACTTCCCGGGGTGAAGAAACCCTTTTTGAGAACTCAGAGTGAGTAAATTGGCCATTTTCATGCACTTTTAACCATTCCATAAATCTTGTTTTTTGGGCCCCTGGAAGCATGAAAATCACTTTAAACATGCTAATTTTAGCTCTAACACTGATGATCCACCTACAAATGTGAACTGACGTTCAAAAATAAAACATTTGAAAACGGACCATTTTCCACATTTCTGAAGCATGACGTAATGGGGGGGTGTTATCTCTTTTGTCGAAAATCAGCCGTTTTTGCTCGAACATTAAATGCCTCCAAATGGTATTTAATTAACTTCCCGAGCCCCTGGAAGCATGAAAATCACTTTAAACATGCTAATTTTAGCTCTAACACTGATGATCCACCTACAAATGTGAACTGACGTTCAAAAATAAAACATTTGAAAACGGACCATTTTCCACATTTCTGAAGCATGACGTAATGGGGGGGTGTTATCTCTTTTGTCGAAAATCAGCCGTTTTTGCTCGAACATTAAATGCCTCCAAATGGTATTTAATTAACTTCCCGAGCCCCTGGAAGCATAAAAATCACTTTAAACATGCTAATTTTAGCTCTAACACTGATGATCCACCTACAAATGTGAACTGACGTTCAAAAATAAAACATTTGAAAACGGACCATTTTCCACATTTCTGAAGCATGACGTAATGGGGGGGTGTTATCTCTTTTGTCGAAAATCAGCCGTTTTTGCTCGAACATTAAATGCCTCCAAATGGTATTTATTTCACTTCCCGGGGTGAAGAAACCCTTTTTGAGAACTCAGAGTGAGTAAATTGGCCATTTTCATGCACTTTTAACCATTCCATTAATCTTGTCTTTTGGGCCCCTGGAAGCATGAAAATCACTTTAAACATGCTAATTTTAGCTCTAACACTGATGATCCACCTACAAATGTGAACTGACGTTCAAAAATAAACCATTTGAAAACGGACCATTTTCCACATTTCTGAAGCATGACGTAATGGGGGGGTGTTATCTCTTTTGTCGAAAATCAGCCGTTTTTGCTCGAACATTAAATGCCTCCAAATGGTATTTAATTAACTTCCCGGGGTGAAGAAACCCTTTTTGAGAACTCAGAGTGAGTAAATTGGCCATTTTCATGCACTTTTAACCATTCCATAAATCTTGTGTTTTGGGCCCCTGGAAGCATGAAAATCACTTTAAACATGCTAATTTTAGCTCTAACACTGATGATCCACCTACAAATGTGAACTGACGTTCAAAAATAAAACATTTGAAAACGGACCATTTTCCACATTTCTGAAGCATGACGTAATGGGGGGGTGTTATCTCTTTTGTCAAAAATCAGCCGTTTTTGCTCGAACATTAAATGCCTCCAAATGGTATTTAATTAACTTCCCGAGCCCCTGGAAGCATGAAAATCACTTTAAACATGCTAATTTCAGCTCTAACACTGATGATCCACCTACAAATGTGAACTGACGTTCAAAAATAAAACATTTGAAAACGGACCATTTTCCACATTTCTGAAGCATGACGTAATGGGGGGGTGTTATCTCTTTTGTCGAAAATCAGCCGTTTTTGCTCGAACATTAAATGCCTCCAAATGGTATTTAATTAACTTCCCGGGGTGAAGAAACCCTTTTTGAGAACTCAGAGTGAGTAAATTGGCCATTTTCATGCACTTTTAACCATTCCATAAATCTTGTGTTTTGGGCCCCTGGAAGCATGAAAATCACTTTAAACATGCTAATTTTAGCTCTAACACTGATGATCCACCTACAAATGTGAACTGACGTTCAAAAATAAAACATTTGAAAACGGACCATTTTCCACATTTCTGAAGCATGACGTAATGGGGGGGTGTTATCTCTTTTGTCGAAAATCAGCCGTTTTTGCTCGAACATTAAATGCCTCCAAATGGTATTTAATTAACTTCCCGAGCCCCTGGAAGCATGAAAATCACTTTAAACATGCTAATTTTAGCTCTAACACTGATGATCCACCTACAAATGTGAACTGACTTTCAAAAATAAAACATTTGAAAACGGACCATTTTCCACATTTCTGAAGCATGACGTAATGGGGGGGTGTTATCTCTTTTGTCGAAAATCAGCCGTTTTTGCTCGAACATTAAATGCCTCCAAATGGTATTTATTTCACTTCCCGGGGTGAAGAAACCCTTTTTGAGAACTCAGAGTGAGTAAATTGGCCATTTTCATGCACTTTTAACCATTCCATTATTCTTGTGTTTTGGGCCCCTGGAAGCATGAAAATCACTTTAAACATGCTAATTTTAGCTCTAACACTGATGATAGACCTACAAATGTGAACTGACGTTCAAAAATAAAACATTTGAAAACGGACCATTTTCCACATTTCTGAAGCATGACGTAATGGGGGGGTGTTATCTCTTTTGTCGAAAATCAGCCGTTTTTGCTCGAACATTAAATGCCTCCAAATGGTATTTAATTAACTTCCCGAGCCCCTGGAAGCATGAAAATCACTTTAAACATGCTAATTTTAGCTCTAACACTGATGATCCACCTACAAATGTGAACTGACGTTCAAAAATAAAACATTTGAAAACTGACCATTTTCCACATTTCTGAAGCATGACGTAATGGGGGGGTGTTATCTCTTTTGTCGAAAATCAGCCGTTTTTGCTCGAACATTAAATGCCTCCAAATGGTATTTAATTAACTTCCCGGGGTGAAGAAACCCTTTTTGAGAACTCAGAGTGAGTAAATTGGCCATTTTCATGCACTTTTAACCATTTCATAAATCTTGTGTTTTGGGCCCCTGGAAGCATGAAAATCACTTTAAACATGCTAATTTTAGCTCTAACACTGATGATCCACCTACAAATGTGAACTGACGTTCAAAAATAAAACATTTGAAAACGGACCATTTTCCACATTTCTGAAGCATGACGTAATGGGGGGTGTTATCTCTTTTGTCGAAAATCAGCCGTTTTTGCTCGAACATTAAATGCCTCCAAATGGTATTTAATTAACTTCCCGAGCCCCTGGAAGCATGAAAATCACTTTAAACATGCTAATTTTAGCTCTAACACTGATGATCCACCTACAAATGTGAACTGACGTTCAAAAATAAAACATTTGAAAACGGACCATTTTCCACATTTCTGAAGCATGACGTAATGGGGGGTGTTATCTCTTTTGTCGAAAATCAGCCGTTTTTGCTCGAACATTAAATGCCTCCAAATGGTATTTAATTAACTTCCCGAGCCCCTGGAAGCATGAAAATCACTTTAAACATGCTAATTTTAGCTCTAACACTGATGATCCACCTACAAATGTGAACTGACGTTCAAAAATAAAACATTTGAAAACGGACCATTTTCCACATTTCTGAAGCATGACGTAATGGGGGGGGTGTTATCTCTTTTGTCGAAAATCAGCCGTTTTTGCTCGAACATTAAATGCCTCCAAATGGTATTTAATTAACTTCCCGAGCCCCTGGAAGCATGAAAAATACTTTAAACATGCTAATTTTAGCTCTAACACTGATGATCCACCTACAAATGTGAACTGACGTTCAAAAATAAAACATTTGAAAACGGACCATTTTCCACATTTCTGAAGCATGACGTAATGGGGGGGTGTTATCTCTTTTGTCGAAAATCAGCCGTTTTTGCTCGAACATTAAATGCCTCCAAATGGTATTTATTTCACTTCCCGGGGTGAAGAAACCCTTTTTGAGAACTCAGAGTGAGTAAATTGGCCATTTTCATGCACTTTTAACCATTCCATTAATCTTGTGTTTTGGGCCCCTGGAAGCATGAAAATCACTTTAAACATGCTAATTTTAGCTCTAACACTGATGATCCACCTACAAATGTGAACTGACGTTCAAAAATAAAACATTTGAAAACGGACCATTTTCCACATTTCTGAAGCATGACGTAATGGGGGGGTGTTATCTCTTTTGTCGAAAATCAGCCGTTTTTGCTCGAACATTAAATGCCTCCAAATGGTATTTAATTAACTTCCCGGGGTGAAGAAACCCTTTTTGAGAACTCAGAGTGAGTAAATTGGCCATTTTCATGCACTTTTAACCATTCCATAAATCTTGTGTTTTGGGCCCCTGGAAGCATGAAAATCACTTTAAACATGCTAATTTTAGCTCTAACACTGATGATCCACCTACAAATGTGAACTGACGTTCAAAAATAAAACATTTGAAAACGGACCATTTTCCACATTTCTGAAGCATGACGTAATGGGGGGTGTTATCTCTTTTGTCGAAAATCAGCCGTTTTTGCTCGAACATTAAATGCCTCCAAATGGTATTTAATTAACTTCCCGGGGTGAAGAAACCCTTTTTGAGAACTCAGAGTGAGTAAATTGGCCATTTTCATGCACTTTTAACCATTCCATAAATCTTGTGTTTTGGGCCCCTGGAAGCATGAAAATCACTTTAAACATGCTAATTTTAGCTCTAACACTGATGATCCACCTACAAATGTGAACTGACGTTCAAAAATAAAACATTTGAAAACGGACCATTTTCCACATTTCTGAAGCATGACGTAATGGGGGGGTGTTATCTCTTTTGTCGAAAATCAGCCGTTTTTGCTCGAACATTAAATGCCTCCAAATGGTATTTAATTAACTTCCCGAGCCCCTGGAAGCATGAAAATCACTTTAAACATGCTAATTTTAGCTCTAACACTGATGATCCACCTACAAATGTGAACTGACGTTCAAAAATAAAACATTTGAAAACGGACCATTTTCCACATTTCTGAAGCATGACGTAATGGGGGGGTGTTATCTCTTTTGTCGAAAATCAGCCGTTTTTGCTTGAACATTAAATGCCTCCAAATGGTATTTATTTCACTTCCCGGGGTGAAGAAACCCTTTTTGAGAACTCAGAGTGAGTAAATTGGCCATTTTCATGCACTTTTAACCATTCCATTAATCTTGTGTTTTGGGCCCCTGGAAGCATGAAAATCACTTTAAACATGCTAATTTTAGCTCTAACACTGATGATAGACCTACAAATGTGAACTGACGTTCAAAAATAAAACATTTGAAAACGGACCATTTTCCACATTTCTGAAGCATGACGTAATGGGGGGGTGTTATCTCTTTTGTCGAAAATCAGCCGTTTTTGCTTGAACATTAAATGCCTCCAAATGGTATTTAATTAACTTCCCGAGCCCCTGGAAGCATGAAAATCACTTTAAACATGCTAATTTTAGCTCTAACACTGATGATCCACCTACAAATGTGAACTGACGTTCAAAAATAAAACATTTGAAAACTGACCATTTTCCACATTTCTGAAGCATGACGTAATGGGGGGGTGTTATCTCTTTTGTCGAAAATCAGCCGTTTTTGCTCGAACATTAAATGCCTCCAAATGGTATTTAATTAACTTCCCGGGGTGAAGAAACCCTTTTTGAGAACTCAGAGTGAGTAAATTGGCCATTTTCATGCACTTTTAACCATTCCATAAATCTTGTGTTTTGGGCCCCTGGAAGCATGAAAATCACTTTAAACATGCTAATTTTAGCTCTAACACTGATGATCCACCTACAAATGTGAACTGACGTTCAAAAATAAAACATTTGAAAACGGACCATTTTCCACATTTCTGAAGCATGACGTAATGGGGGGGTGTTATCTCTTTTGTCGAAAATCAGCCGTTTTTGCTCGAACATTAAATGCCTCCAAATGGTATTTAATTAACTTCCCGAGCCCCTGGAAGCATGAAAATCACTTTAAACATGCTAATTTCAGCTCTAACACTGATGATCCACCTACAAATGTGAACTGACGTTCAAAAATAAAACATTTGAAAACGGACCATTTTCCACATTTCTGAAGCATGACGTAATGGGGGGGTGTTATCTCTTTTGTCGAAAATCAGCCGTTTTTGCTCGAACATTAAATGCCTCCAAATGGTATTTAATTAACTTCCCGGGGTGAAGAAACCCTTTTTGAGAACTCAGAGTGAGTAAATTGGCCATTTTCATGCACTTTTAACCATTCCATAAATCTTGTGTTTTGGGCCCCCGGAAGCATGAAAATCACTTTAAACATGCTAATTTTAGCTCTAACACTGATGATCCACCTACAAATGTGAACTGACGTTCAAAAATAAAACATTTGAAAACGGACCATTTTCCACATTTCTGAAGCATGACGTAATGGGGGGGTGTTATCTCTTTTGTCGAAAATCAGCCGTTTTTGCTCGAACATTAAATGCCTCCAAATGGTATTTAATTAACTTCCCGAGCCCCTGGAAGCATGAAAATCACTTTAAACATGCTAATTTTAGCTCTAACACTGATGATCCACCTACAAATGTGAACTGACGTTCAAAAATAAAACATTTGAAAACGGACCATTTTCCACATTTCTGAAGCATGACGTAATGGGGGGGTGTTATCTCTTTTGTCGAAAATCAGCCGTTTTTGCTCGAACATTAAATGCCTCCAAATGGTATTTAATTAACTTCCCGAGCCCCTGGAAGCATGAAAATCACTTTAAACATGCTAATTTTAGCTCTAACACTGATGATCCACCTACAAATGTGAACTGACGTTCAAAAATAAAACATTTGAAAACGGACCATTTTCCACATTTCTGAAGCATGACGTAATGGGGGGGTGTTATCTCTTTTGACGAAAATCAGCCGTTTTTGCTCGAACATTAAATGCCTCCAAATGGTATTTAATTAACTTCCCGGGGTGAAGAAACCCTTTTTGAGAACTCAGAGTGAGTAAATTGGCCATTTTCATGCACTTTTAACCATTCCATAAATCTTGTGTTTTGGGCCCCTGGAAGCATGAAAATCACTTTAAACATGCTAATTTTAGCTCTAACACTGATGATCCACCTACAAATGTGAACTGACGTTCAAAAATAAAACATTTGAAAACGGACCATTTTCTACATTTCTGAAGCATGACGTAATGGGGGGGTGTTATCTCTTTTGTCGAAAATCAGCCGTTTTTGCTCGAACATTAAATGCCTCCAAATGGTATTTAATTAACTTCCCGAGCCCCTGGAAGCATGAAAATCACTTTAAACATGCTAATTTTAGCTCTAACACTGATGATCCACCTACAAATGTGAACTGACGTTCAAAAATAAAACATTTGAAAACGGACCATTTTCCACATTTCTGAAGCATGACGTAATGGGGGGGTGTTATCTCTTTTGTCGAAAATCAGCCGTTTTTGCTCGAACATTAAATGCCTCCAAATGGTATTTAATTAACTTCCCGGGGTGAAGAAACCCTTTTTGAGAACTCAGAGTGAGTAAATTGGCCATTTTCATGCACTTTTAACCATTCCATAAATCTTGTGTTTTGGGCCCCTGGAAGCATGAAAATCACTTTAAACATGCTAATTTTAGCTCTAACACTGATGATCCACCTACAAATGTGAACTGACGTTCAAAAATAAAACATTTGAAAACGGACCATTTTCCACATTTCTGAAGCATGACGTAATGGGGGGGTGTTATCTCTTTTGTCGAAAATCAGCCGTTTTTGCTTGAACATTAAATGCCTCCAAATGGTATTTATTTCACTTCCCGGGGTGAAGAAACCCTTTTTGAGAACTCAGAGTGAGTAAATTGGCCATTTTCATGCACTTTTAACCATTCCATTAATCTTGTGTTTTGGGCCCCTGGAAGCATGAAAATCACTTTAAACATGCTAATTTTAGCTCTAACACTGATGATCCACCTAAAAATGTGAACTGACGTTCAAAAATAAAACATTTGAAAACGGACCATTTTCCACATTTCTGAAGCATGACGTAATGGGGGGGTGTTATCTCTTTTGTCGAAAATCAGCCGTTTTTGCTCGAACATTAAATGCCTCCAAATGGTATTTAATTAACTTCCCGGTTCCCTGGAAGCATGAAAATCACTTTAAACATGCTAATTTTAGCTCTAACACTGATGATCCACCTACAAATGTGAACTGACGTTCAAAAATAAAACATTTGAAAACGGACCATTTTCCACATTTCTGAAGCATGACGTAATGGGGGGGTGTTATCTCTGTTGTCGAAAATCAGCCGTTTTTGCTCGCACATTAAATGCCTCCAAATGGTATTTAATCAACTTCCCGGGGTGAAGAAACCCTTTTTGAGAACTCAGAGTGAGTAAATTGGCCATTTTCATGCACTTTTAACCATTCCATAAATCTTGTGTTTTGGGCCCCTGAAAGCATGAAAATCACTTTAAACATGCTAATTTTAGCTCTAACACTGATGATCCACCTACAAATGTGAACTGACGTTCAAAAATAAAACATTTGAAAACGGACCATTTTCCACATTTCTGAAGCATGACGTAATGGGGGGGTGTTATCTCTTTTGTCGAAAATCAGCCGTTTTTGCTCGAACATTAAATGCCTCCAAATGGTATTTAATTAACTTCCCGAGCCCCTGGAAGCATGAAAATCACTTTAAACATGCTAATTTTAGCTCTAACACTGATGATCCACCTACAAATGTGAACTGACGTTCAAAAATAAAACATTTGAAAACGGACCATTTTCCACATTTCTGAAGCATGACGTAATGGGGGGTGTTATCTCTTTTGTCGAAAATCAGCCGTTTTTGCTCGAACATTAAATGCCTCCAAATGGTATTTATTTCACTTCCCGGGGTGAAGAAACCCTTTTTGAGAACTCAGAGTGAGTAAATTGGCCATTTTCATGCACTTTTAACCATTCCATTAATCTTGTGTTTTGGGCCCCTGGAAGCATGAAAATCACTTTAAACATGCTAATTTTAGCTCTAACACTGATGATAGACCTACAAATGTGAACTGACGTTCAAAAATAAAACATTTGAAAACGGACCATTTTCCACATTTCTGAAGCATGACGTAATGGGGGGGTGTTATCTCTTTTGTCGAAAATCAGCCGTTTTTGCTCGAACATTAAATGCCTCCAAATGGTATTTAATTAACTTCCCGAGCCCCTGGAAGCATGAAAATCACTTTAAACATGCTAATTTTAGCTCTAACACTGATGATCCACCTACAAATGTGAACTGACGTTCAAAAATAAAACATTTGAAAACTGACCATTTTCCACATTTCTGAAGCATGACGTAATGGGGGGGTGTTATCTCTTTTGTCGAAAATCAGCCGTTTTTGCTCGAACATTAAATGCCTCCAAATGGTATTTAATTAACTTCCCGGGGTGAAGAAACCCTTTTTGAGAACTCAGAGTGAATAAATTGGCCATTTTCATGCACTTTTAACCATTCCATAAATCTTGTGTTTTGGGCCCCTGGAAGCATGAAAATCACTTTAAACATGCTAATTTTAGCTCTAACACTGATGATCCACCTACAAATGTGAACTGACGTTCAAAAATAAAACATTTGAAAACGGACCATTTTCCACATTTCTGAAGCATGACGTAATGGGGGGGGTGTTATCTCTTTTGTCGAAAATCAGCCGTTTTTGCTCGAACATTAAATGCCTCCAAATGGTATTTAATTAACTTCCCGAGCCCCTGGAAGCATGAAAATCACTTTAAACATGCTAATTTTAGCTCTAACACTGATGATCCACCTACAAATGTGAACTGACGTTCAAAAATAAAACATTTGAAAACGGACCATTTTCCACATTTCTGAAGCATGACGTAATGGGGGGGTGTTATCTCTTTTGTCGAAAATCAGCCGTTTTTGCTCGAACATTAAATGCCTCCAAATGGTATTTAATTAACTTCCCGGGGTGAAGAAACCCTTTTTGAGAACTCAGAGTGAGTAAATTGGCCATTTTCATGCACTTTTAACCATTCCATAAATCTTGTGTTTTGGGCCCCTGGAAGCATGAAAATCACTTTAAACATGCTAATTTTAGCTCTAACACTGATGATCCACCTACAAATGTGAACTGACGTTCAAAAATAAAACATTTGAAAACGGACCATTTTCCACATTTCTGAAGCATGACGTAATGGGGGGGTGTTATCTCTTTTGTCGAAAATCAGCCGTTTTTGCTCGAACATTAAATGCCTCCAAATGGTATTTAATTAACTTCCCGAGCCCCTGGAAGCATGAAAATCACTTTAAACATGCTAATTTCAGCTCTAACACTGATGATCCACCTACAAATGTGAACTGACGTTCAAAAATAAAACATTTGAAAACGGACCATTTTCCACATTTCTGAAGCATGACGTAATGGGGGGGTGTTATCTCTTTTGTCGAAAATCAGCCGTTTTTGCTCGAACATTAAATGCCTCCAAATGGTATTTAAATAACTTCCCGGGGTGAAGAAACCCTTTTTGAGAACTCAGAGTGAGTAAATTGGCCATTTTCATGCACTTTTAACCATTCCATAAATCTTGTGTTTTGGGCCCCCGGAAGCATGAAAATCACTTTAAACATGCTAATTTTAGCTCTAACACTGATGATCCACCTACAAATGTGAACTGACGTTCAAAAATAAAACATTTGAAAACGGACCATTTTCCACATTTCTGAAGCATGACGTAATGGGGGGGTGTTATCTCTTTTGTCGAAAATCAGCCGTTTTTGCTCGAACATTAAATGCCTCCAAATGGTATTTAATTAACTTCCCGAGCCCCTGGAAGCATGAAAATCACTTTAAACATGCTAATTTTAGCTCTAACACTGATGATCCACCTACAAATGTGAACTGACGTTCAAAAATAAAACATTTGAAAACGGACCATTTTCCACATTTCTGAAGCATGACGTAATGGGGGGGTGTTATCTCTTTTGTCGAAAATCAGCCGTTTTTGCTCGAACATTAAATGCCTCCAAATGGTATTTAATTAACTTCCCGAGCCCCTGGAAGCATGAAAATCACTTTAAACATGCTAATTTTAGCTCTAACACTGATGATCCACCTACAAATGTGAACTGACGTTCAAAAATAAAACATTTGAAAACGGACCATTTTCCACATTTCTGAAGCATGACGTAATGGGGGGGTGTTATCTCTTTTGACGAAAATCAGCCGTTTTTGCTCGAACATTAAATGCCTCCAAATGGTATTTAATTAACTTCCCGGGGTGAAGAAACCCTTTTTGAGAACTCAGAGTGAGTAAATTGGCCATTTTCATGCACTTTTAACCATTCCATAAATCTTGTGTTTTGGGCCCCTGGAAGCATGAAAATCACTTTAAACATGCTAATTTTAGCTCTAACACTGATGATCCACCTACAAATGTGAACTGACGTTCAAAAATAAAACATTTGAAAACGGACCATTTTCTACATTTCTGAAGCATGACGTAATGGGGGGGTGTTATCTCTTTTGTCGAAAATCAGCCGTTTTTGCTCGAACATTAAATGCCTCCAAATGGTATTTAATTAACTTCCCGAGCCCCTGGAAGCATGAAAATCACTTTAAACATGCTAATTTTAGCTCTAACACTGATGATCCACCTACAAATGTGAACTGACGTTCAAAAATAAAACATTTGAAAACGGACCATTTTCCACATTTCTGAAGCATGACGTAATGGGGGGGTGTTATCTCTTTTGTCGAAAATCAGCCGTTTTTGCTCGAACATTAAATGCCTCCAAATGGTATTTAATTAACTTCCCGGGGTGAAGAAACCCTTTTTGAGAACTCAGAGTGAGTAAATTGGCCATTTTCATGCACTTTTAACCATTCCATAAATCTTGTGTTTTGGGCCCCTGGAAGCATGAAAATCACTTTAAACATGCTAATTTTAGCTCTAACACTGATGATCCACCTACAAATGTGAACTGACGTTCAAAAATAAAACATTTGAAAACGGACCATTTTCCACATTTCTGAAGCATGACGTAATGGGGGGGTGTTATCTCTTTTGTCGAAAATCAGCCGTTTTTGCTTGAACATTAAATGCCTCCAAATGGTATTTATTTCACTTCCCGGGGTGAAGAAACCCTTTTTGAGAACTCAGAGTGAGTAAATTGGCCATTTTCATGCACTTTTAACCATTCCATTAATCTTGTGTTTTGGGCCCCTGGAAGCATGAAAATCACTTTAAACATGCTAATTTTAGCTCTAACACTGATGATCCACCTAAAAATGTGAACTGACGTTCAAAAATAAAACATTTGAAAACGGACCATTTTCCACATTTCTGAAGCATGACGTAATGGGGGGGTGTTATCTCTTTTGTCGAAAATCAGCCGTTTTTGCTCGAACATTAAATGCCTCCAAATGGTATTTAATTAACTTCCCGAGCCCCTGGAAGCATGAAAATCACTTTAAACATGCTAATTTTAGCTCTAACACTGATGATCCACCTACAAATGTGAACTGACGTTCAAAAATAAAACATTTGAAAACGGACCATTTTCCACATTTCTGAAGCATGACGTAATGGGGGGGTGTTATCTCTGTTGTCGAAAATCAGCCGTTTTTGCTCGCACATTAAATGCCTCCAAATGGTATTTAATCAACTTCCCGGGGTGAAGAAACCCTTTTTGAGAACTCAGAGTGAGTAAATTGGCCATTTTCATGCACTTTTAACCATTCCATAAATCTTGTGTTTTGGGCCCCTGAAAGCATGAAAATCACTTTAAACATGCTAATTTTAGCTCTAACACTGATGATCCACCTACAAATGTGAACTGACGTTCAAAAATAAAACATTTGAAAACGGACCATTTTCCACATTTCTGAAGCATGACGTAATGGGGGGGTGTTATCTCTTTTGTCGAAAATCAGCCGTTTTTGCTCGAACATTAAATGCCTCCAAATGGTATTTAATTAACTTCCCGAGCCCCTGGAAGCATGAAAATCACTTTAAACATGCTAATTTTAGCTCTAACACTGATGATCCACCTACAAATGTGAACTGACGTTCAAAAATAAAACATTTGAAAACGGACCATTTTCCACATTTCTGAAGCATGACGTAATGGGGGGTGTTATCTCTTTTGTCGAAAATCAGCCGTTTTTGCTCGAACATTAAATGCCTCCAAATGGTATTTATTTCACTTCCCGGGGTGAAGAAACCCTTTTTGAGAACTCAGAGTGAGTAAATTGGCCATTTTCATGCACTTTTAACCATTCCATTAATCTTGTGTTTTGGGCCCCTGGAAGCATGAAAATCACTTTAAACATGCTAATTTTAGCTCTAACACTGATGATAGACCTACAAATGTGAACTGACGTTCAAAAATAAAACATTTGAAAACGGACCATTTTCCACATTTCTGAAGCATGACGTAATGGGGGGGTGTTATCTCTTTTGTCGAAAATCAGCCGTTTTTGCTCGAACATTAAATGCCTCCAAATGGTATTTAATTAACTTCCCGAGCCCCTGGAAGCATGAAAATCACTTTAAACATGCTAATTTTAGCTCTAACACTGATGATCCACCTACAAATGTGAACTGACGTTCAAAAATAAAACATTTGAAAACTGACCATTTTCCACATTTCTGAAGCATGACGTAATGGGGGGGTGTTATCTCTTTTGTCGAAAATCAGCCGTTTTTGCTCGAACATTAAATGCCTCCAAATGGTATTTAATTAACTTCCCGGGGTGAAGAAACCCTTTTTGAGAACTCAGAGTGAATAAATTGGCCATTTTCATGCACTTTTAACCATTCCATAAATCTTGTGTTTTGGGCCCCTGGAAGCATGAAAATCACTTTAAACATGCTAATTTTAGCTCTAACACTGATGATCCACCTACAAATGTGAACTGACGTTCAAAAATAAAACATTTGAAAACGGACCATTTTCCACATTTCTGAAGCATGACGTAATGGGGGGGGTGTTATCTCTTTTGTCAAAAATCAGCCGTTTTTGCTCGAACATTAAATGCCTCCAAATGGTATTTAATTAACTTCCCGAGCCCCTGGAAGCATGAAAATCACTTTAAACATGCTAATTTTAGCTCTAACACTGATGATCCACCTACAAATGTGAACTGACGTTCAAAAATAAAACATTTGAAAACGGACCATTTTCCACATTTCTGAAGCATGACGTAATGGGGGGGTGTTATCTCTTTTGTCGAAAATCAGCCGTTTTTGCTCGAACATTAAATGCCTCCAAATGGTATTTAATTAACTTCCCGGGGTGAAGAAACCCTTTTTGAGAACTCAGAGTGAGTAAATTGGCCATTTTCATGCACTTTTAACCATTCCATAAATCTTGTGTTTTGGGCCCCTGGAAGCATGAAAATCACTTTAAACATGCTAATTTTAGCTCTAACACTGATGATCCACCTACAAATGTGAACTGACCTTCAAAAATAAAACATTTGAAAACGGACCATTTTCCACATTTCTGAAGCATGACGTAATGGGGGGGTGTTATCTCTTTTGTCGAAAATCAGCCGTTTTTGCTCGAACATTAAATGCCTCCAAATGGTATTTAATTAACTTCCCGAGCCCCTGGAAGCATGAAAATCACTTTAAACATGCTAATTTTAGCTCTAACACTGATGATCCACCTACAAATGTGAACTGACGTTCAAAAATAAAACATTTGAAAACGGACCATTTTCCACATTTCTGAAGCATGACGTAATGGGGGGGTGTTATCTCTTTTGTCGAAAATCAGCCGTTTTTGCTCGAACATTAAATGCCTCCAAATGGTATTTAATTAACTTCCCGAGCCCCTGGAAGCATGACAATCACTTTAAACATGCTAATTTTAGCTCTAACACTGATGATCCACCTACAAATGTGAACTGACGTTCAAAAATAAAACATTTGAAAACGGACCATTTTCCACATTTCTGAAGCATGACGTAATGGGGGGGTGTTATCTCTTTTGTCGAAAATCAGCCGTTTTTGCTCGAACATTAAATGCCTCCAAATGGTATTTAATTAACTTCCCGGGGTGAAGAAACCCTTTTTGAGAACTCAGAGTGAGTAAATTGGCCATTTTCATGCACTTTTAACCATTCCATAAATCATGTGTTTTGGGCCCCTGGAAGCATGAAAATCACTTTAAACATGCTAATTTTAGCTCTAACACTGATGATCCACCTACAAATGTGAACTGACGTTCAAAAATAAAACATTTGAAAACGGACCATTTTCCACATTTCTGAAGCATGACGTAATGGGGGGGTGTTATCTCTTTTGTCGAAAATCAGCCGTTTTTGCTCGAACATTAAATGCCTCCAAATGGTATTTAATTAACTTCCCGAGCCCCTGGAAGCATGAAAATCACTTTAAACATGCTAATTTTAGCTCTAACACTGATGATCCACCTACAAATGTGAACTGACGTTCAAAAATAAAACATTTGAAAACGGACCATTTTCCACATTTCTGAAGCATGACGTAATGGGGGGGTGTTATCACTTTTGTCGAAAATCAGCCGTTTTTGCTCGAACATTAAATGCCTCCAAATGGTATTTAATTAACTTCCCGGGGTGAAGAAACCCTTTTTGAGAACTCAGAGTGAGTAAATTGGCCATTTTCATGCACTTTTAACCATTCCATAAATCTTGTGTTTTGGGCCCCTGGAAGCATGAAAATCACTTTAAACATGCTAATTTTAGCTCTAACACTGATGATCCACCTACAAATGTGAACTGACGTTCAAAAATAAAACATTTGAAAACGGACCATTTTCCACATTTCTGAAGCATGACGTAATGGGGGGGTGTTATCTCTTTTGTCGAAAATCAGCCGTTTTTGCTTGAACATTAAATGCCTCCAAATGGTATTTATTTCACTTCCCGGGGTGAAGAAACCCTTTTTGAGAACTCAGAGTGAGTAAATTGGCCATTTTCATGCACTTTTAACCATTCCATAAATCTTGTGTTTTGGGCCCCTGGAAGCATGAAAATCACTTTAAACATGCTAATTTTAGCTCTAACACTGATGATCCACCTACAAATGTGAACTGACGTTCAAAAATAAAACATTTGAAAACGGACCATTTTCCACATTTCTGAAGCATGACGTAATGGGGGGGTGTTATCTCTTTTGTCGAAAATCAGCCGTTTTTGCTCGAACATTAAATGCCTCCAAATGGTATTTAATTAACTTCCCGAGCCCCTGGAAGCATGAAAATCACTTTAAACATGCTAATTTTAGCTCTAACACTGATGATCCACCTACAAATGTGAACTGACGTTCAAAAATAAAACATTTGAAAACGGACCATTTTCCACATTTCTGAAGCATGACGTAATGGGGGGGTGTTATCTCTTTTGTCGAAAATCAGCCGTTTTTGCTCGAACATTAAATGCCTCCAAATGGTATTTAATTAACTTCCCGAGCCCCTGGAAGCATGAAAATCACTTTAAACATGCTAATTTTAGCTCTAACACTGATGATCCACCTACAAATGTGAACTGACGTTCAAAAATAAAACATTTGAAAACGGACCATTTTCCACATTTCTGAAGCATGACGTAATGGGGGGGTGTTATCTCTTTTGTCGAAAATCAGCCGTTTTTGCTCGAACATTAAATGCCTCCAAATGGTATTTAATTAACTTCCCGGGGTGAAGAAACCCTTTTTGAGAACTCAGAGTGAGTAAATTGGCCATTTTCATGCACTTTTAACCATTCCATAAATCTTGTTTTTTGGGCCCCTGGAAGCATGAAAATCACTTTAAACATGCTAATTTTAGCTCTAACACTGATGATCCACCTACAAATGTGAACTGACGTTCAAAAATAAAACATTTGAAAACGGACCATTTTCCACATTTCTGAAGCATGACGTAATGGGGGGGTGTTATCTCTTTTGTCGAAAATCAGCCGTTTTTGCTCGAACATTAAATGCCTCCAAATGGTATTTAATTAACTTCCCGAGCCCCTGGAAGCATGAAAATCACTTTAAACATGCTAATTTTAGCTCTAACACTGATGATCCACCTACAAATGTGAACTGACGTTCAAAAATAAAACATTTGAAAACGGACCATTTTCCACATTTCTGAAGCATGACGTAATGGGGGGTGTTATCTCTTTTGTCGAAAATCAGCCGTTTTTGCTCGAACATTAAATGCCTCCAAATGGTATTTAATTAACTTCCCGAGCCCCTGGAAGCATGAAAAATACTTTAAACATGCTAATTTTAGCTCTAACACTGATGATCCACCTACAAATGTGAACTGACGTTCAAAAATAAAACATTTGAAAACGGACCATTTTCCACATTTCTGAAGCATGACGTAATGGGGGGGTGTTATCTCTTTTGTCGAAAATCAGCCGTTTTTGCTCGAACATTAAATGCCTCCAAATGGTATTTATTTCACTTCCCGGGGTGAAGAAACCCTTTTTGAGAACTCAGAGTGAGTAAATTGGCCATTTTCATGCACTTTTAACCATTCCATTAATCTTGTGTTTTGGGCCCCTGGAAGCATGAAAATCACTTTAAACATGCTAATTTTAGCTCTAACACTGATGATCCACCTACAAATGTGAACTGACGTTCAAAAATAAAACATTTGAAAACGGACCATTTTCCACATTTCTGAAGCATGACGTAATGGGGGGGTGTTATCTCTTTTGTCGAAAATCAGCCGTTTTTGCTCGAACATTAAATGCCTCCAAATGGTATTTAATTAACTTCCCGGGGTGAAGAAACCCTTTTTGAGAACTCAGAGTGAGTAAATTGGCCATTTTCATGCACTTTTAACCATTCCATAAATCTTGTGTTTTGGGCCCCTGGAAGCATGAAAATCACTTTAAACATGCTAATTTTAGCTCTAACACTGATGATCCACCTACAAATGTGAACTGACGTTCAAAAATAAAACATTTGAAAACGGACCATTTTCCACATTTCTGAAGCATGACGTAATGGGGGGGTGTTATCTCTTTTGTCAAAAATCAGCCGTTTTTGCTCGAACATTAAATGCCTCCAAATGGTATTTAATTAACTTCCCGAGCCCCTGGAAGCATGAAAATCACTTTAAACATGCTAATTTCAGCTCTAACACTGATGATCCACCTACAAATGTGAACTGACGTTCAAAAATATAACATTTGAAAACGGACCATTTTCCACATTTCTGAAGCATGACGTAATGGGGGGGTGTTATCTCTTTTGTCGAAAATCAGCCGTTTTTGCTCGAACATTAAATGCCTCCAAATGGTATTTAATTAACTTCCCGGGGTGAAGAAACCCTTTTTGAGAACTCAGAGTGAGTAAATTGGCCATTTTCATGCACTTTTAACCATTCCATAAATCTTGTGTTTTGGGCCCCTGGAAGCATGAAAATCACTTTAAACATGCTAATTTTAGCTCTAACACTGATGATCCACCTACAAATGTGAACTGACGTTCAAAAATAAAACATTTGAAAACGGACCATTTTCCACATTTCTGAAGCATGACGTAATGGGGGGGTGTTATCTCTTTTGTCGAAAATCAGCCGTTTTTGCTCGAACATTAAATGCCTCCAAATGGTATTTAATTAACTTCCCGAGCCCCTGGAAGCATGAAAATCACTTTAAACATGCTAATTTTAGCTCTAACACTGATGATCCACCTACAAATGTGAACTGACGTTCAAAAATAAAACATTTGAAAACGGACCATTTTCCACATTTCTGAAGCATGACGTAATGGGGGGGTGTTATCTCTTTTGTCGAAAATCAGCCGTTTTTGCTCGAACATTAAATGCCTCCAAATGGTATTTATTTCACTTCCCGGGGTGAAGAAACCCTTTTTGAGAACTCAGAGTGAGTAAATTGGCCATTTTCATGCACTTTTAACCATTCCATTAATCTTGTGTTTTGGGCCCCTGGAAGCATGAAAATCACTTTAAACATGCTAATTTTAGCTCTAACACTGATGATAGACCTACAAATGTGAACTGACGTTCAAAAATAAAACATTTGAAAACGGACCATTTTCCACATTTCTGAAGCATGACGTAATGGGGGGGTGTTATCTCTTTTGTCGAAAATCAGCCGTTTTTGCTCGAACATTAAATGCCTCCAAATGGTATTTAATTAACTTCCCGAGCCCCTGGAAGCATGAAAATCACTTTAAACATGCTAATTTTAGCTCTAACACTGATGATCCACCTACAAATGTGAACTGACGTTCAAAAATAAAACATTTGAAAACTGACCATTTTCCACATTTCTGAAGCATGACGTAATGGGGGGATGTTATCTCTTTTGTCGAAAATCAGCCGTTTTTGCTCGGACATTAAATGCCTCCAAATGGTATTTAATTAACTTCGCGGGGTGAAGAAACCCTTTTTGAGAACTCAGAGTGAGTAAATTGGCCATTTTCATGCACTTTTAACCATTCCATAAATCTTGTGTTTTGGGCCCCTGGAAGCATGAAAATCACTTTAAACATGCTAATTTTAGCTCTAACACTGATGATCCACCTACAAATGTGAACTGACGTTCAAAAATAAAACATTTGAAAACGGACCATTTTCCACATTTCTGAAGCATGACGTAATGGGGGGGTGTTATCTCTTTTGTCGAAAATCAGCCGTTTTTGCTTGAACATTAAATGCCTCCAAATGGTATTTAATTAACTTCCCGAGCCCCTGGAAGCATGAAAATCACTTTAAACATGCTAATTTTTGCTCTAACACTGATGATCCACCTACAAATGTGAACTGACGTTCAAAAATAAAACATTTGAAAACGGACCATTTTCCACATTTCTGAAGCATGACGTAATGGGGGGGTGTTATCTCTTTTGTCGAAAATCAGCCGTTTTTGCTCGAACATTAAATGCCTCCAAATGGTATTTAATTAACTTCCCGGGGTGAAGAAACCCTTTTTGAGAACTCAGAGTGAGTAAATTGGCCATTTTCATGCACTTTTAACCATTCCATAAATCTTGTGTTTTGGGCCCCTGGAAGCATGAAAATCACTTTAAACATGCTAATTTTAGCTCTAACACTGATGATCCACCTACAAATGTGAACTGACTTTCAAAAATAAAACATTTGAAAACGGACCATTTTCCACATTTCTGAAGCATGACGTAATGGGGGGGTGTTATCTCTTTTGTCGAAAATCAGCCGTTTTTGCTCGAACATTAAATGCCTCCAAATGGTATTTAATTAACTTCCCGAGCCCCTGGAAGCATGAAAATCACTTTAAACATGCTAATTTTAGCTCTAACACTGATGATCCACCTACAAATGTGAACTGACGTTCAAAAATAAAACATTTGAAAACTGACCATTTTCCACATTTCTGAAGCATGACGTAATGGGGGGGTGTTATCTCTTTTGTCGAAAATCAGCCGTTTTTGCTCGAACATTAAATGCCTCCAAATGGTATTTAATTAACTTCCCGAGCCCCTGGAAGCATGAAAATCACTTTAAACATGCTAATTTTAGCTCTAACACTGATGATCCACCTACAAATGTGAACTGACGTTCAAAAATAAAACATTTGAAAACGGACCATTTTCCACATTTCTGAAGCATGACGTAATGGGGGGGTGTTATCTCTTTTGTCGAAAATCAGCCGTTTTTGCTCGAACATTAAATGCCTCCAAATGGTATTTAATTAACTTCCCGAGCCCCTGGAAGCATGAAAATCACTTTAAACATGCTAATTTTAGCTCTAACACTGATGATCCACCTACAAATGTGAACTGACGTTCAAAAATAAAACATTTGAAAACTGACCATTTTCCACATTTCTGAAGCATGACGTAATGGGGGGGTGTTATCTCTTTTGTCGAAAATCAGCCGTTTTTGCTCGAACATTAAATGCCTCCAAATGGTATTTAATTAACTTCCCGAGCCCCTGGAAGCATGAAAATCACTTTAAACATGCTAATTTTAGCTCTAACACTGATGATCCACCTACAAATGTGAACTGATGTTCAAAAATAAAACATTTGAAAACGGACCATTTTCCACATTTCTGAAGCATGACGTAATGGAGGGGTGTTATCTCTTTTGTCGAAAATCAGCCGTTTTTGCTCGAACATTAAATGCCTCCAAATGGTATTTAATTAACTTCCCGAGCCCCTGGAAGCATGAAAATCACTTTAAACATGCTAATTTTAGCTCTAACACTGATGATCCACCTACAAATGTGAACTGACGTTCAAAAATAAAACATTTGAAAACGGACCATTTTCCACATTTCTGAAGCATGACGTAATGGGGGGGTGTTATCTCTTTTGTCGAAAATCAGCCGTTTTTGCTCGAACTTTAAATGCCTCCAATTGGTATTTATTTCACTTCCCGAGCCCCTGGAAGCATGAAAATCACTTTAAACATGCTAATTTTAGCTCTAACACTGATGATCCACCTACAAATGTGAACTGACGTTCAAAAATAAAACATTTGAAAACGGACCATTTTCCACATTTCTGAAGCATGACGTAATGGGGGGGTGTTATCTCTTTTGTCGAAAATCATCCGTTTTTGCTCGAACATTAAATGCCTCCAAATGGTATTTATTTCACTTCCCGAGCCCCTGGAAGCATGAAAATCACTTTAAACATGCTAATTTTAGCTCTAACACTGATGATCCACCTACCAATGTGAACTGACGTTCAAAAATAAAACATTTGAAAACGGACCATTTTCCACATTTCTGAAGCATGACGTAATGGGGGGGTGTTATCTCTTTTGTCGAAAATCAGCCGTTTTTGCTCGAACATTAAATGCCTCCAAATGGTATTTATTTCACTTCCCGGGGTGAAGAAACCCTTTTTGAGAACTCAGAGTGAGTAAATTGGCCATTTTCATGCACTTTTAACCATTCCATAAATCTTGTGTTTTGGGCCCCTGGAAGCATGAAAATCACTTTAAACATGCTAATTTTAGCTCTAACACTGATGATCCACCTACAAATGTGAACTGACGTTCAAAAATAAAACATTTGAAAACGGACCATTTTCCACATTTCTGAAGCATGACGTAATGGGGGGGTGTTATCTCTTTTGTCGAAAATCAGCCGTTTTTGCTCGAACATTAAATGCCTCCAAATGGTATTTAATTAACTTCCCGAGCCCCTGGAAGCATGAAAATCACTTTAAACATGCTAATTTTAGCTCTAACACTGATGATCCACCTACAAATGTGAACTGACGTTCAAAAATAAAACATTTGAAAACGGACCATTTTCCACATTTCTGAAGCATGACGTAATGGAGGGGTGTTATCTCTTTTGTCGAAAATCAGCCGTTTTTGCTCGAACATTAAATGCCTCCAAATGGTATTTAATTAACTTCCCGAGCCCCTGGAAGCATGAAAATCACTTTAAACATGCTAATTTTAGCTCTAACACTGATGATCCACCTACAAATGTGAACTGACGTTCAAAAATAAAAAATTTGAAAACGGACCATTTTCCACATTTCTGAAGCATGACGTAATGGGGGGGTGTTATCTCTTTTGTCGAAAATCAGCCGTTTTTGCTCGAACATTAAATGCCTCCAATTGGTATTTATTTCACTTCCCGAGCCCCTGGAAGCATGAAAATCACTTTAAACATGCTAATTTTAGCTCTAACACTGATGATCCACCTACAAATGTGAACTGACGTTCAAAAATAAAACATTTGAAAACGGACCATTTTCCACATTTCTGAAGCATGACGTAATGGGGGGGTGTTATCTCTTTTGTCGAAAATCATCCGTTTTTGCTCGAACATTAAATGCCTCCAAATGGTATTTATTTCACTTCCCGAGCCCCTGGAAGCATGAAAATCACTTTAAACATGCTAATTTTAGCTCTAACACTGATGATCCACCTACCAATGTGAACTGACGTTCAAAAATAAAACATTTGAAAACGGACCATTTTCCACATTTCTGAAGCATGACGTAATGGGGGGGTGTTATCTCTTTTGTCGAAAATCAGCCGTTTTTGCTCGAACATTAAATGCCTCCAAATGGTATTTATTTCACTTCCCGGGGTGAAGAAACCCTTTTTGAGAACTCAGAGTGAGTAAATTGGCCATTTTCATGCACTTTTAACCATTCCATAAATCTTGTGTTTTGGGCCCCTGGAAGCATGAAAATCACTTTAAACATGCTAATTTTAGCTCTAACACTGATGATCAACCTACAAATGTGAACTGACGTTCAAAAATAAAACATTTGAAAACGGACCATTTTCCACATTTCTGAAGCATGACGTAATGGGGGGGTGTTATCTCTTTTGTCGAAAATCAGCCGTTTTTGCTCGAACATTAAATGCCTCCAAATGGTATTTAATTAACTTCCCGGGGTGAAGAAACCCTTTTTGAGAACTCAGAGTGAGTAAATTGGCCATTTTCATGCACTTTTAACCATTCCATAAATCTTGTGTTTTGGGCCCCTGGAAGCATGAAAATCACTTTAAACATGCTAATTTTAGCTCTAACACTGATGATCCACCTACAAATGTGAACTGACGTTCAAAAATAAAACATTTGAAAACGGACCATTTTCCAAATTTCTGAAGCATGACGTAATGGGGGGGTGTTATCTCTTTTGTCGAAAATCAGCCGTTTTTGCTCGAACATTAAATGCCTCCAAATGGTATTTAATTAACTTCCCGAGCCCCTGGAAGCATGAAAATCACTTTAAACATGCTAATTTTAGCTCTAACACTGATGATCCACCTACAAATGTGAACTGATGTTCAAAAATAAAACATTTGAAAACGGACCATTTTCCACATTTCTGAAGCATGACGTAATGGGGGGGTGTTATCTCTTTTGTCGAAAATCAGCCGTTTTTGCTCGAACATTAAATGCCTCCAAATGGTATTTAATTAACTTCCCGGGGTGAAGAAACCCTTTTTGAGAACTCAGAGTGAGTAAATTGGCCATTTTCATGCACTTTTAACCATTCCATAAATCTTGTGTTTTGGGCCCCTGGAAGCATGAAAATCACTTTAAACATGCTAATTTTAGCTCTAACACTGATGATCCACCTACAAATGTGAACTGACGTTCAAAAATAAAACATTTGAAAACAGACCATTTTCCACATTTCTGAAGCATGACGTAATGGGGGGGTGTTATCTCTTTTGTCGAAAATCAGCCGTTTTTGCTCGAACATTAAATGCCTCCAAATGGTATTTAATTAACTTCCCGAGCCCCTGGAAGCATGAAAATCACTTTAAACATGCTAATTTTAGCTCTAACACTGATGATCCACCTACAAATGTGAACTGATGTTCAAAAATAAAACATTTGAAAACGGACCATTTTCCACATTTCTGAAGCATGACGTAATGGAGGGGTGTTATCTCTTTTGTCGAAAATCAGCCGTTTTTGCTCGAACATTAAATGCCTCCAAATGGTATTTAATTAACTTCCCGAGCCCCTGGAAGCATGAAAATCACTTTAAACATGCTAATTTTAGCTCTAACACTGATGATCCACCTACAAATGTGAACTGACGTTCAAAAATAAAACATTTGAAAACGGACCATTTTCCACATTTCTGAAGCATGACGTAATGGGGGGGTGTTATCTCTTTTGTCGAAAATCAGCCGTTTTTGCTCGAACATTAAATGCCTCCAATTGGTATTTATTTCACTTCCCGAGCCCCTGGAAGCATGAAAATCACTTTAAACATGCTAATTTTAGCTCTAACACTGATGATCCACCTACAAATGTGAACTGACGTTCAAAAATAAAACATTTGAAAACGGACCATTTTCCACATTTCTGAAGCATGACGTAATGGGGGGGTGTTATCTCTTTTGTCGAAAATCATCCGTTTTTGCTCGAACATTAAATGCCTCCAAATGGTATTTATTTCACTTCCCGAGCCCCTGGAAGCATGAAAATCACTTTAAACATGCTAATTTTAGCTCTAACACTGATGATCCACCTACCAATGTGAACTGACGTTCAAAAATAAAACATTTGAAAACGGACCATTTTCCACATTTCTGAAGCATGACGTAATGGGGGGGTGTTATCTCTTTTGTCGAAAATCAGCCGTTTTTGCTCGAACATTAAATGCCTCCAAATGGTATTTATTTCACTTCCCGGGGTGAAGAAACCCTTTTTGAGAACTCAGAGTGAGTAAATTGGCCATTTTCATGCACTTTTAACCATTCCATAAATCTTGTGTTTTGGGCCCCTGGAAGCATGAAAATCACTTTAAACATGCTAATTTTAGCTCTAACACTGATGATCCACCTACAAATGTGAACTGACGTTCAAAAATAAAACATTTGAAAACGGACCATTTTCCACATTTCTGAAGCATGACGTAATGGGGGGGTGTTATCTCTTTTGTCGAAAATCAGCCGTTTTTGCTCGAACATTAAATGCCTCCAAATGGTATTTAATTAACTTCCCGAGCCCCTGGAAGCATGAAAATCACTTTAAACATGCTAATTTTAGCTCTAACACTGATGATCCACCTACAAATGTGAACTGACGTTCAAAAATAAAACATTTGAAAACGGACCATTTTCCACATTTCTGAAGCATGACGTAATGGAGGGGTGTTATCTCTTTTGTCGAAAATCAGCCGTTTTTGCTCGAACATTAAATGCCTCCAAATGGTATTTAATTAACTTCCCGAGCCCCTGGAAGCATGAAAATCACTTTAAACATGCTAATTTTAGCTCTAACACTGATGATCCACCTACAAATGTGAACTGACGTTCAAAAATAAAAAATTTGAAAACGGACCATTTTCCACATTTCTGAAGCATGACGTAATGGGGGGGTGTTATCTCTTTTGTCGAAAATCAGCCGTTTTTGCTCGAACATTAAATGCCTCCAATTGGTATTTATTTCACTTCCCGAGCCCCTGGAAGCATGAAAATCACTTTAAACATGCTAATTTTAGCTCTAACACTGATGATCCACCTACAAATGTGAACTGACGTTCAAAAATAAAACATTTGAAAACGGACCATTTTCCACATTTCTGAAGCATGACGTAATGGGGGGGTGTTATCTCTTTTGTCGAAAATCATCCGTTTTTGCTCGAACATTAAATGCCTCCAAATGGTATTTATTTCACTTCCCGAGCCCCTGGAAGCATGAAAATCACTTTAAACATGCTAATTTTAGCTCTAACACTGATGATCCACCTACCAATGTGAACTGACGTTCAAAAATAAAACATTTGAAAACGGACCATTTTCCACATTTCTGAAGCATGACGTAATGGGGGGGTGTTATCTCTTTTGTCGAAAATCAGCCGTTTTTGCTCGAACATTAAATGCCTCCAAATGGTATTTATTTCACTTCCCGGGGTGAAGAAACCCTTTTTGAGAACTCAGAGTGAGTAAATTGGCCATTTTCATGCACTTTTAACCATTCCATAAATCTTGTGTTTTGGGCCCCTGGAAGCATGAAAATCACTTTAAACATGCTAATTTTAGCTCTAACACTGATGATCCACCTACAAATGTGAACTGACGTTCAAAAATAAAACATTTGAAAACGGACCATTTTCCACATTTCTGAAGCATGACGTAATGGGGGGGTGTTATCTCTTTTGTCGAAAATCAGCCGTTTTTGCTCGAACATTAAATGCCTCCAAATGGTATTTAATTAACTTCCCGGGGTGAAGAAACCCTTTTTGAGAACTCAGAGTGAGTAAATTGGCCATTTTCATGCACTTTTAACCATTCCATAAATCTTGTGTTTTGGGCCCCTGGAAGCATGAAAATCACTTTAAACATGCTAATTTTAGCTCTAACACTGATGATCCACCTACAAATGTGAACTGACGTTCAAAAATAAAACATTTGAAAACGGACCATTTTCCACATTTCTGAAGCATGACGTAATGGGGGGGTGTTATCTCTTTTGTCGAAAATCAGCCGTTTTTGCTCGAACATTAAATGCCTCCAAATGGTATTTAATTAACTTCCCGAGCCCCTGGAAGCATGAAAATCACTTTAAACATGCTAATTTTAGCTCTAACACTGATGATCCACCTACAAATGTGAACTGATGTTCAAAAATAAAACATTTGAAAACGGACCATTTTCCACATTTCTGAAGCATGACGTAATGGGGGGGTGTTATCTCTTTTGTCGAAAATCAGCCGTTTTTGCTCGAACATTAAATGCCTCCAAATGGTATTTAATTAACTTCCCGGGGTGAAGAAACCCTTTTTGAGAACTCAGAGTGAGTAAATTGGCCATTTTCATGCACTTTTAACCATTCCATAAATCTTGTGTTTTGGGCCCCTGGAAGCATGAAAATCACTTTAAACATGCTAATTTTAGCTCTAACACTGATGATCCACCTACAAATGTGAACTGACGTTCAAAAATAAAACATTTGAAAACAGACCATTTTCCACATTTCTGAAGCATGACGTAATGGGGGGGTGTTATCTCTTTTGTCGAAAATCAGCCGTTTTTGCTCGAACATTAAATGCCTGCAAATGGTATTTAATTAACTTCCCGAGCCCCTGGAAGCATGAAAATCACTTTAAACATGCTAATTTTAGCTCTAACACTGATGATCCACCTACAAATGTGAACTGACGTTCAAAAATAAAACATTTGAAAACGGACCATTTTCCACATTTCTGAAGCATGACGTAATGGGGGGTGTTATCTCTTTTGTCAAAAATCAGCCGTTTTTGCTCGAACATTAAATGCCTCCAAAAGGTATTTATTTCACTTCCCGAGCCCCTGGAAGCATGAAAATCACTTTTAACATGCTAATTTTAGCTCTAACACTGATGATCCACCTACAAATGTGAACTGACGTTCAAAAATAAAACATTTGAAAACGGACCATTTTCCACATTTCTGAAGCATGACGTAATGGGGGGGGTGTTATCTCTTTTGTCGAAAATCAGCCGTTTTTGCTCGAACATTAAATGCCTCCAAATGGTATTTAATTAACTTCCCGAGCCACTGGAAGCATGAAAATCACTTTAAACATGCTAATTTTAGCTCTAACACTGATGATCCACCTACAAATGTGAACTGACGTTCAAAAATAAAACATTTGAAAACGGACCATTTTCCACATTTCTGAAGCATGACGTAATGGGGGGGTGTTATCTCTTTTGTCGAAAATCAGCCGTTTTTGCTCGAACATTAAATGCCTCCAAATGGTATTTATTTCACTTCCCGGGGTGAAGAAACCCTTTTTGAGAACTCAGAGTGAGTAAATTGGCCATTTTCATGCACTTTTAACCATTCCATAAATCTTGTGTTTTGGGCCCCTGGAAGCATGAAAATCACTTTAAACATGCTAATTTTAGCTCTAACACTGATGATCCACCTACAAATGTGAACTGACGTTCAAAAATAAAACATTTGAAAACGGACCATTTTCCACATTTCTGAAGCATGACGTAATGGGGGGGTGTTATCTCTTTTGTCGAAAATCAGCCGTTTTTGCTCGAACATTAAATGCCTCCAAATGGTATTTATTTCACTTCCCGGGGTGAAGAAACCCTTTTTGAGAACTCAGAGTGAGTAAATTGGCCATTTTCATGCACTTTTAACCATTCCATTAATCTTGTGTTTTAGGCCCCTGGAAGCATGAAAATCACTTTAAACATGCTAATTTTAGCTCTAACACTGATGATAGACCTACAAATGTGAACTGACGTTCAAAAATAAAACATTTGAAAACGGACCATTTTCCACATTTCTGAAGCATGACGTAATGGGGGGGTGTTATCTCTTTTGTCGAAAATCAGCCGTTTTTGCTCGAACATTAAATGCCTCCAAATGGTATTTAATTAACTTCCCGAGCCCCTGGAAGCATGAAAATCACTTTAAACATGCTAATTTTAGCTCTAACACTGATGATCCACCTACAAATGTGAACTGACGTTCAAAAATAAAACATTTGAAAACTGACCATTTTCCACATTTCTGAAGCATGACGTAATGGGGGGGTGTTATCTCTTTTGTCGAAAATCAGCCGTTTTTGCTCGAACATTAAATGCCTCCAAATGGTATTTAATTAACTTCGCGGGGTGAAGAAACCCTTTTTGAGAACTCAGAGTGAGTAAATTGGCCATTTTCATGCACTTTTAACCATTCCATAAATCTTGTGTTTTGGGCCCCTGGAAGCATGAAAATCACTTTAAACATGCTAATTTTAGCTCTAACACTGATGATCCACCTACAAATGTGAACTGACGTTCAAAAATAAAACATTTGAAAACGGACCATTTTCCACATTTCTGAAGCATGACGTAATGGGGGGGTGTTATCTCTTTTGTCGAAAATCAGCCGTTTTTGCTCGAACATTAAATGCCTCCAAATGGTATTTAATTAACTTCCCGAGCCCCTGGAAGCATGAAAATCACTTTAAACATGCTAATTTTTGCTCTAACACTGATGATCCACCTACAAATGTGAACTGACGTTCAAAAATAAAACATTTGAAAACGGACCATTTTCCACATTTCTGAAGCATGACGTAATGGGGGGGTGTTATCTCTTTTGTCGAAAATCAGCCGTTTTTGCTCGAACATTAAATGCCTCCAAATGGTATTTAATTAACTTCCCGGGGTGAAGAAACCCTTTTTGAGAACTCAGAGTGAGTAAATTGGCCATTTTCATGCACTTTTAACCATTCCATAAATCTTGTGTTTTGGGCCCCTGGAAGCATGAAAATCACTTTAAACATGCTAATTTTAGCTCTAACACTGATGATCCACCTACAAATGTGAACTGACGTTCAAAAATAAAACATTTGAAAACGGACCATTTTCCACATTTCTGAAGCATGACGTAATGGGGGGGTGTTATCTCTTTTGTCGAAAATCAGCCGTTTTTGCTCGAACATTAAATGCCTCCAAATGGTATTTAATTAACTTCCCGAGCCCCTGGAAGCATGAAAATCACTTTAAACATGCTAATTTTAGCTCTAACACTGATGATCCACCTACAAATGTGAACTGACGTTCAAAAATAAAACATTTGAAAACGGACCATTTTCCACATTTCTGAAGCATGACGTAATGGGGGGGTGTTATCTCTTTTGTCGAAAATCAGCCGTTTTTGCTCGAACATTAAATGCCTCCAAATGGTATTTAATTAACTTCCCGAGCCCCTGGAAGCATGAAAATCACTTTAAACATGCTAATTTTAGCTCTAACACTGATGATCCACCTACAAATGTGAACTGACGTTCAAAAATAAAACATTTGAAAACGGACCATTTTCCACATTTCTGAAGCATGACGTAATGGAGGGGTGTTATCTCTTTTGTCGAAAATCAGCCGTTTTTGCTCGAACATTAAATGCCTCCAAATGGTATTTAATTAACTTCCCGAGCCCCTGGAAGCATGAAAATCACTTTAAACATGCTAATTTTAGCTCTAACACTGATGATCCACCTACAAATGTGAACTGACGTTCAAAAATAAAACATTTGAAAACGGACCATTTTCCACATTTCTGAAGCATGACGTAATGGGGGGGTGTTATCTCTTTTGTCGAAAATCAGCCGTTTTTGCTCGAACATTAAATGCCTCCAATTGGTATTTATTTCACTTCCCGAACCCCTGGAAGCATGAAAATCACTTTAAACATGCTAATTTTAGCTCTAACACTGATGATCCACCTACAAATGTGAACTGACGTTCAAAAATAAAACATTTGAAAACGGACCATTTTCCACATTTCTGAAGCATGACGTAATGGGGGGGTGTTATCTCTTTTGTCGAAAATCATCCGTTTTTGCTCGAACATTAAATGCCTCCAAATGGTATTTATTTCACTTCCCGAGCCCCTGGAAGCATGAAAATCACTTTAAACATGCTAATTTTAGCTCTAACACTGATGATCCACCTACCAATGTGAACTGACGTTCAAAAATAAAACATTTGAAAACGGACCATTTTCCACATTTCTGAAGCATGACGTAATGGGGGGGTGTTATCTCTTTTGTCGAAAATCAGCCGTTTTTGCTCGAACATTAAATGCCTCCAAATGGTATTTATTTCACTTCCCGGGGTGAAGAAACCCTTTTTGAGAACTCAGAGTGAGTAAATTGGCCATTTTCATGCACTTTTAACCATTCCATAAATCTTGTGTTTTGGGCCCCTGGAAGCATGAAAATCACCTTAAACATGCAAATTTTAGCTCTAACACTGATGATCCACCTACAAATGTGAACTGACGTTCAAAAATAAAACATTTGAAAACGGACCATTTTCCACATTTCTGAAGCATGACGTAATGGGGGGGTGTTATCTCTTTTGTCGAAAATCAGCCGTTTTTGCTCGAACATTAAATGCCTCCAAATGGTATTTAATTAACTTCCCGGGGTGAAGAAACCCTTTTTGAGAACTCAGAGTGAGTAAATTGGCCATTTTCATGCACTTTTAACCATTCCATAAATCTTGTGTTTTGGGCCCCTGGAAGCATGAAAATCACTTTAAACATGCTAATTTTAGCTCTAACACTGATGATCCACCTACAAATGTGAACTGACGTTCAAAAATAAAACATTTGAAAACGGACCATTTTCCACATTTCTGAAGCATGACGTAATGGGGGGGTGTTATCTCTTTTGTCGAAAATCAGCCGTTTTTGCTCGAACATTAAATGCCTCCAAATGGTATTTAATTAACTTCCCGAGCCCCTGGAAGCATGAAAATCACTTTAAACATGCTAATTTTAGCTCTAACACTGATGATCCACCTACAAATGTGAACTGACGTTCAAAAATAAAACATTTGAAAACGGACCATTTTCCACATTTCTGAAGCATGACGTAATGGGGGGGTGTTATCTCTTTTGTCGAAAATCAGCCGTTTTTGCTCGAACATTAAATGCCTCCAAATGGTATTTAATTAACTTCCCGGGGTGAAGAAACCCTTTTTGAGAACTCAGAGTGAGTAAATTGGCCATTTTCATGCACTTTTAACCATTCCATAAATCTTGTGTTTTGGGCCCCTGGAAGCATGAAAATCACTTTAAACATGCTAATTTTAGCTCTAACACTGATGATCCACCTACAAATGTGAACTGACGTTCAAAAATAAAACATTTGAAAACGGACCATTTTCCACATTTCTGAAGCATGACGTAATGGGGGGGTGTTATCTCTTTTGTCGAAAATCAGCCGTTTTTGCTCGAACATTAAATGCCTCCAAATGGTATTTAATTAACTTCCCGAGCCCCTGGAAGCATGAAAATCACTTTAAACATGCTAATTTTAGCTCTAACACTGATGATCCACCTACAAATGTGAACTGATGTTCAAAAATAAAACATTTGAAAACGGACCATTTTCCACATTTCTGAAGCATGACGTAATGGGGGGGTGTTATCTCTTTTGTCGAAAATCAGCCGTTTTTGCTCGAACATTAAATGCCTCCAAATGGTATTTAATTAACTTCCCGGGGTGAAGAAACCCTTTTTGAGAACTCAGAGTGAGTAAATTGGCCATTTTCATGCACTTTTAACCATTCCATAAATCTTGTGTTTTGGGCCCCTGGAAGCATGAAAATCACTTTAAACATGCTAATTTTAGCTCTAACACTGATGATCCACCTACAAATGTGAACTGACGTTCAAAAATAAAACATTTGAAAACAGACCATTTTCCACATTTCTGAAGCATGACGTAATGGGGGGGTGTTATCTCTTTTGTCGAAAATCAGCCGTTTTTGCTCGAACATTAAATGCCTCCAAATGGTATTTAATTAACTTCCCGAGCCCCTGGAAGCATGAAAATCACTTTAAACATGCTAATTTTAGCTCTAACACTGATGATCCACCTACAAATGTGAACTGACGTTCAAAAATAAAACATTTGAAAACGGACCATTTTCCACATTTCTGAAGCATGACGTAATGGGGGGTGTTATCTCTTTTGTCAAAAATCAGCCGTTTTTGCTCGAACATTAAATGCCTCCAAAAGGTATTTATTTCACTTCCCGAGCCCCTGGAAGCATGAAAATCACTTTTAACATGCTAATTTTAGCTCTAACACTGATGATCCACCTACAAATGTGAACTGACGTTCAAAAATAAAACATTTGAAAACGGACCATTTTCCACATTTCTGAAGCATGACGTAATGGGGGGGGTGTTATCTCTTTTGTCGAAAATCAGCCGTTTTTGCTCGAACATTAAATGCCTCCAAATGGTATTTAATTAACTTCCCGAGCCACTGGAAGCATGAAAATCACTTTAAACATGCTAATTTTAGCTCTAACACTGATGATCCACCTACAAATGTGAACTGACGTTCAAAAATAAAACATTTGAAAACGGACCATTTTCCACATTTCTGAAGCATGACGTAATGGGGGGGTGTTATCTCTTTTGTCGAAAATCAGCCGTTTTTGCTCGAACATTAAATGCCTCCAAATGGTATTTATTTCACTTCCCGGGGTGAAGAAACCCTTTTTGAGAACTCAGAGTGAGTAAATTGGCCATTTTCATGCACTTTTAACCATTCCATAAATCTTGTGTTTTGGGCCCCTGGAAGCATGAAAATCACTTTAAACATGCTAATTTTAGCTCTAACACTGATGATCCACCTACAAATGTGAACTGACGTTCAAAAATAAAACATTTGAAAACGGACCATTTTCCACATTTCTGAAGCATGACGTAATGGGGGGGTGTTATCTCTTTTGTCGAAAATCAGCCGTTTTTGCTCGAACATTAAATGCCTCCAAATGGTATTTAATTAACTTCCCGAGCCCCTGGAAGCATGAAAATCACTTTAAACATGCTAATTTTAGCTCTAACACTGATGATCCACCTACAAATGTGAACTGACGTTCAAAAATAAAACATTTGAAAACGGACCATTTTCCACATTTCTGAAGCATGACGTAATGGGGGGGTGTTATCTCTTTTGTCGAAAATCAGCCGTTTTTGTTCGAACATTAAATGCCTCCAAATGGTATTTAATTAACTTCCCGGGGTGAAGAAACCCTTTTTGAGAACTCAGAGTGAGTAAATTGGCCATTTTCATGCACTTTTAACCATTCCATAAATCTTGTGTTTTGGGCCCCTGGAACCATGAAAATCACTTTAAACATGCTAATTTTAGCTCTAACACTGATGATCCACCTACAAATGTGAACTGACGTTCAAAAATAAAACATTTGAAAACGGACCATTTTCCACATTTCTGAAGCATGACGTAATGGGGGGGTGTTATCTCTTTTGTCGAAAATCAGCCGTTTTTGCTCGAACATTAAATGCCTCCAAATGGTATTTAATTAACTTCCGAGCCCCTGGAAGCATGAAAATCACTTTAAACATGCTAATTTTAGCTCTAACACTGATGATCCACCTACAAATGTGAACTGACGTTCAAAAATAAAACATTTGAAAACGGACCATTTAACACATTTCTGAAGCATGACGTAATGGGGGGGTGTTATCTCTTTTGTCGAAAATCAGCCGTTTTTGCTCGAACATTAAATGCCTCCAAATGGTATTTATTTCACTTCCCGGGGTGAAGAAACCCTTTTTGAGAACTCAGAGTGAGTAAATTGGCCATTTTCATGCACTTTTAACCATTCCATTAATCTTGTGTTTTGGGCCCCTGGAAGCATGAAAATCACTTTAAACATGCTAATTTTAGCTCTAACACTGATGATAGACCTACAAATGTGAACTGACGTTCAAAAATAAAACATTTGAAAACGGACCATTTTCCACATTTCTGAAGCATGACGTAATGGGGGGGTGTTATCTCTTTTGTCGAAAATCAGCCGTTTTTGCTCGAACATTAAATGCCTCCAAATGGTATTTAATTAACTTCCCGAGCCCCTGGAAGCATGAAAATCACTTTAAACATGCTAATTTTAGCTCTAACACTGATGATCCACCTACAAATGGAAAGGGGCGACCACTCGGTCCCCCCGAACTTATGGCAGAGTACCTCGATCCCCCCGGGAAGCCATTTTGGGCGGGAGGCGCGTCTCGGCTGGTATGCCCGAAGCGGCGTAGCCGGGGCGCGCTCTTTCCCGCCCTGGAGTGGGCTGGCCTAGACACTGACGCAGCTGGCCACGCCCTCGGGGCAGGCTGGGGCGGGTTTACGCCCGCCCTGAAGACGGATAAAAAGGGACGCAAGACCGGAAGACATCCTCTTGTTCCTGTGCTCTGAAGCTGCACCTCCTCGCTGCACGTGAGCTCGAGACGGAACGAAGAGCCAATTTTGAGCGTTTTAATCTTTCTTTTGTTTTCTAGATACTTGGTCGGAAAAATGCCCAGAAAAGGCGCGAAGAGAATGACGACGGATCAGATGGTTCGGGTCCTCATGAATGAGATGTCTGAACTGAGAAAGCAGGTGGCGAAGCGAGATGGGGAGGAGGGATCGGGCGTCCATCGGCTGGAGCAACCCCTGGAGGGAGAGCCAAGAGGCCTAGAAGGGGACCAGCCGGGGGAGACGTCCCTGTTCCTTGTACCCCGCTCGAGGCGCCAACCCCGGTACCGGTGGAGGGGAATCCGATTCCCGTCGTGGTCACCCCGACATCCACTGAGGATATGCCTCCCGAGCTGGCGGCACAGCTAGCAGCGTGGTTGGGCGACAGTAGCGAGGGCGCCACGGCTGCCGAGGCACAAGCGCTGATGAAACAGTTGCGCGAGAAGCGAGATGCAGCCAAGGTGCCCGCGCCGGCGGCGGTGATAGACAAGCCGCAGGCCCCGGTTGCGACCACAGAAGCAGCGTCCGGTGCAGGTAAGCGGCCATTGCCGATCGCGAGGGACGAGTCAGCACCCTCTCGTAGAGAAAAGTTGGGGCAACATGTTCCTTTGGCAATAAAGGAAAAGATTTGGGCAGGGGAATATGTGAAAATTTTTTCCTTGCTTGTCGACCATTATGAGGTGGAGCATGTTAAAGGTCAGAAGGATCTGATGCATCCGAGTGTTTGGCGCGCAAAAATGGCCGCCTTTAAAGTAAATGAGAATATTGGCAATTGGGGCAATGCTTGGGGGATTTTTACGTCGATCCTAGGGGAACGTAGGCCTGAATTGCTTTCTGAGTTACCAATCTATCAGTCACGAATTATGGGGTACTCGACGTCTCACCAGGGTAACCATTGGTTCTGTTATGATAATCTCTTTAGGAAGGCGAAGGAGCATAACAAAAGTTTAACCTGGGACTGTTATGATTCTTTGATATGGGATAAAATGAAGGAGTCAGGGATGTTGAAAATGCCGTTGGTGGGGGGCAATGTTGGCGAGTCCTCCCGCCAATATGTGGGGACGCCCTTTCGGTCAGGTACGAGTACCGACGATTACTCGAGATCTGCCAGTAATGCAGGGAAAAAGGGTTTCTGCTTCAATTTCAACAAAGGTAAATGTACTAGGCCACTGGGATTGTGTAAATTCAAGCACGAATGTAGTGGTTGCGGTTCATCCCATCCTGAGTCCTCGTGCAGAGCCAGAACGGGCGAGAATGGGGGTAGGGGAGGCGCCAAACAGGTCTAACATAGGCCGAGGGGCGCCTTTACCAACCCCGATTGATACCTTGGCGATGATTCCCTGGCTCAGTGAATACCCAGATCGTACTTCTGCTGGATTGCTGCGAAACGGTTTTTCATATGGTTTCCGCATTCCGGTGGGGGACTTTCAGGGTGTTGGGATATGCAAAAATCAACTTTCCGTCCTGCAGCATACGACTGTAGTACAGGAGAAAATCCGGAAAGAGGTTATCCGAGGTCGTGTCGCCGGCCCGTTTACTTCACCCCCGGTACAGTATTTTGTGTGTTCACCGTTAGGGGTGGTCCCCAAGAAGGACCCGGGTGAGTTTCGATTGATTCATAATTTGTCAGCTCCACGTGGTCTTTCCGTAAACGATGCAATAGACCCAGAAGTGTGTTCGGTGCGGTACGCATCCTTCGATGAGGCCGTAGCCATTTTGAATCGCCTGGGGCCCGGGGCGCTGATGGCGAAGTCAGATATCGAGTCAGCGTTCCGGTTGCTCCCGGTACACCCGGACGATCAGCGTCTCCTAGGATTTAATTTTCAGGGTTGTTTTTACATGGATAAGTGTATGCCGATGGGGTGCTCTATATCTTGTGCCTATTTCGAGAAGTTCAGTAGTTTTCTGCAATGGGTCTTCACAGAGAAGACGGGTTTCCAACATGTAATGCATTACCTGGATGATTTTCTGTTCCTTGGGGCAGCCAGGGATCTTGAATGTGGCCGGGCCTTGGCCGAATTTTGTTTATTAATGAAACAGTTTGGTGTGCCATTGGCACCTGGTAAGACGGTGGGTCCTGCGACTCGCCTCGAGTTTCTGGGGATCGAGTTAGACTCCAGAGAAGGTTGTTTTCGTTTACCAGCTGACAAAGTGTTAAAGTTCAGGGCAACCCTGCAAGATTGTCTAAATGGGTCAAAAATTACGCTGCATCAGTTACAGCAGTTGGTGGGACAGTTGAATTTTGCCCTGAGAGTTATACCAATGGCCCGCCCCTTTTCTCGTTCAATTGCACAAGCTATGGTCGGCCTAAAGGAGGGCCACCACCGCACGAGACTATCGGCTGAGGTCCGCCAGGACATGCGTATTTGGTTAGCATTTCTGGCGGAATTTAATGGTCGTGTCATATGGAACAAACCAGCCGTATCCTCTGAAGAGCTGGGGCTATGGACAGATTCTGCAGGCAGCATAGGTTTTGGTGCCATCTTCGGCACAAAATGGTCAGCACAAAGGTGGCCGACGTGGTGGCACGACAATGGTCTGACAAGTAATATTGCTTTCTTGGAACTTTTTCCCATTTTGGTGGCCTTGAGAACCTGGCCAGAAGGGTTCAAGGATCACTCAGTGATATTTTGGTCCGACAATATGACTGTGGTTGAGTGCATCAATAGTCAGGCAGCACGATGTAAGCTGATTTTAAGACTACTCAAAGAGATTGTTTTGTTGTGTATGCAACTGAATGTGCTGTTCAGGGCAAAACATGTCCCAGGGGTACAGAATCAGGCGGCTGACGCACTATCTCATTTTCATATGCAGGCTTTCTCGGGCTTCCTTCCCTCAGCGGACCCAGAGCCGGCACCCTTCCCCGAAACTCTCTGGTCTCTCGGTGCCCCGAACTTCGTCACCTCGTGGGAGAGAGTCTAGCACCACGGACGAGGAAGGCATATGAAGGGGCGTTTAGGTCTTATTTAGCCTTCTTGGGGACTGATAGAGAGGAGCTTTGGGGACATGAGGAATGGGTGGTGAATTTCCTGATGTCCTTACGTAGGGCTGGGAAATCTGTGGCTACGGCTCAGAGGCATCGTGCTGCTATTTCCTTTGTTGCCAGGGCTCATAGTATCCAGGACCCGACAGCGTCTTTCGTTGTACAGAAAGCGCTGCGTGGGTGGCAACGCCTTGAGGGTCGCAGAGTAGATGAGAGGCGCCCGATAGGTTTGGATAGGTTGGCCCAGTTGTTGGCTACACTCCCTGCCACATGTTCATCTCCGTTTGAGGCGGTGTTGTTCCGAGCCGCTTTTACGCTAGCATTTCACGGGGCGATGCGAGTAAGCGAACTGGTGGCAAGGAACAAACAGGATGTGGCGGGGGGTTTGTGTCAAGACCATGTTCAGATCAGAGGAGAGACAATGTCGGTCTCCTTTGTCAAGTCCAAGACCGATCAAGATGGGAGGGGTGACTGCATAATCATACGCAGGATTCCCGGGTCCTCCATATGCCCGGTAAAGTGTTTAGAAGATTACCTAGCACGAAGGGTGGCAGTATGGGGGGGGACCTTGTTGAGACACGCGGACGCCACCCCACTGACGAGGTTTCAGTTTCAGCGGGTGCTTGCGATGTCAATTGCCGCTGCGGGCTTGAACCCGGGCGAGTTTGGGACCCATTCCTTTCGGATAGGGGCTGCTACAGAAAGCTACAGCCAGGGGTCTTAATGTTGAACAAGTGAAAGTAGTGGGGCGTTGGTCCTCCAATTGTTATAAGAGGTATGTGCGGTTACACATGTTGTAAAGCTGTAATCATGTACTCACGCCTCTTGTTTTTGTTTGGTTTTCAGTTGCGCAAGCCTACGAGGCGGGGCGGACTTTACAGTCGACCCAACACCGGGCCAGCGGTCAGACATCACCGGCTGTGAAAAAGGAGGTGTGGGTCGTGGGCCACTCATACGTGAGGCGTGCCGCGGACGTATTCAAAGCAGGTGACATGATTCACGTAGCTGGGGAATACGGGTACAGGGTGTCCTTCTACGGAAGAAGCGGTCTCTGTATTGACCAGTTTCAAGCATATTTTGAAGATTTGTTAGGGCGGACGAGGTCACCGCCGTCTATAGTCATAGTACATCTAGGGGGCAACGATTTGGTCAACACCGGTAGACGACTTCTCCTGGAGGCAATGCTTTCCACTGTAAGTTGGTTGGCGAGGAGAGTTCCGGGGTGCACAATTGCGTGGTCCCATATGATCCCACGAAAGGTGTGGCGGGGGGCTATTTCTATTCCTGCTTTGAATCACTCTGTTAGGAAGCTTAATAACAAAGTGGGTAGGTTGTTCCGTTCCAGGACATTGCATTCTATTTCGCATGGATGTATTAATGATGACAGTGTGTATTCGGGGGATGGTGTGCATTTGTCTCGGGTGGGGAATGAGTTACTCATAGGTGACTTCTTAGCATGGTTAAAAACGTTGAAGCATGACCTTTAGGTAGGAGCTTTGTGGGGGGGTCCGGATAGCCGGTCAACTATCCGGACCTGTGGCGGTAAGGTCATGATCGGTGAGCAGTAATTGGAAGATCCCTATGAGTGGGCGTCACCCAACACGGATGGGAGCGCTCGGGAGAGGTGGCCATTGGCCCCTCAACGGGGAGGCGGTCCTGTCTAAGGAGAGGCCGCCGGAAGGAAAGGAAAGGCGGTCAAGGCACCTTCCTGTGTAGGAGGGGTTACAGCCCCCTCTTGGGGAATTTCCCGGGGCCAGTGACGTCTGCGACGGCAGATGTGGTAAGTTGTGTGGGGTTTGGGGGGAGGTCTACGCTACCTTCTAGATACTCACACGAGTCCTCGAACGACCTTTAAGTGGCGTCGAGTTTATTGGGGCCCCCGACAAGTCAAAGGGAAATTGGTAGTTGCACGTGGGGTACGCCTCAGTGCTGTCGCCCCTCCCAAGTGGGGGGGGTATTTCGGGTTAGGGATCTTGACACCGGTTACGACCTTGCCGTTGGCCCTTAAACGTTAGGATGTACAATTTCATTATTTCAAGAAAGTGTTTTGTAGGTTGGTAGTTCGGCTAGGAGAACCTCTGTATTAGAGAATCTGTTAAGGTTAGCCAAACATCGCAATGTGGTTATGAAATTGTACATTAATCTGAACTGTTTAACGTTTAATTTTGTTTTAATAAATACGGCCGGGGAGGGTCACTCCCTCCCTCTTCCAAAAACTTCAAGAACTGTTTCCGGTTTCCCTCCTTTTGGGGATTGTGTTGAGAGGGGGTGGCGGGTATCTCAGCCATATGGAAAGGGGCGACCACTCGGTCCCCCCGAACTTATGGCAGAGTACCTCGATCCCCCCGGGAAGCCATTTTGGGCGGGAGGCGCGTCTCGGCTGGTATGCCCGAAGCGGCGTAGCCGGGGCGCGCTCTTTCCCGCCCTGGAGTGGGCTGGCCTAGACACTGACGCAGCTGGCCACGCCCTCGGGGCAGGCTGGGGCGGGTTTACGCCCGCCCTGAAGACGGATAAAAAGGGACGCAAGACCGGAAGACATCCTCTTGTTCCTGTGCTCTGAAGCTGCACCTCCTCGCTGCACGTGAGCTCGAGACGGAACGAAGAGCCAATTTTGACCCACCCACCAGCCCCTGAGGACAGCTAGTTGTTTTAAGATGGTTCGATAATCCTAATTTTTCGTTTACAGGTTATGGTATTATCATGTTGATAATGAGGTGTAATAAAGTTTGCGGTTTCTATATATGTTCTGTGATTAAAGATATTCAGTTTTGTCCGTTGGTATTATCATGCTGATATGGAGTGTGTAATAAAGTTGGACGAATTTTGTATGTTCTGGGATTAAAGATAGTCTGTTTTGTGTCCGTTATAAGCATGCTTATTCGGGTCATAGTGGCCAATGTTGTTGGTTTAGGTAGCATTGTCGTATTTATTTGGTAGGCGGTAAGGTCATGATCGGTGAGCAGTAATTGGAAGATCCCTATGAGTGGGCGTCACCCAACACGGATGGGAGCGCTCGGGAGAGGTGGCCATTGGCCCCTCAACGGGGAGGCGGTCCTGTCTAAGGAGAGGCCGCCGGAAGGAAAGGAAAGGCGGTCAAGGCCCCTTCCTGTGTAGGAGGGGTTACAGCCCCCTCTTGGGGAATTTCCCGGGGCCAGTGACGTCTGCGACGGCAGATGTGGTAAGTTGTGTGGGGTTTGGGGGGAGGTCTACGCTACCTTCTAGATACTCACACGAGTCCTCGAACGACCTTTAAGTGGCGTCGAGTTTATTGGGGCCCCCGACAAGTCAAAGGGAAATTGGTAGTTGCACGTGGGGTACGCCTCAGTGCTGTCGCCCCTCCCAAGTGGGGGGGGTATTTCGGGTTAGGGATCTTGACACCGGTTACGACCTTGCCGTTGGCCCTTAAACGTTAGGATGTACAATTTCATTATTTCAAGAAAGTGTTTTGTAGGTTGGTAGTTCGGCTAGGAGAACCTCTGTATTAGAGAATCTGTTAAGGTTAGCCAAACATCGCAATGTGGTTATGAAATTGTACATTAATCTGAACTGTTTAACGTTTAATTTTGTTTTAATAAATACGGCCGGGGAGGGTCACTCCCTCCCTCTTCCAAAAACTTCAAGAACTGTTTCCGGTTTCCCTCCTTTTGGGGATTGTGTTGAGAGGGGGTGGCGGGTATCTCAGCCATATGTGAACTGACGTTCAAAAATAAAACATTTGAAAACTGACCATTTTCCACATTTCTGAAGCATGACGTAATGGGGGGGTGTTATCTCTTTTGTCGAAAATCAGCCGTTTTTGCTCGAACATTAAATGCCTCCAAATGGTATTTAATTAACTTCCCGGGGTGAAGAAACCCTTTTTGAGAACTCAGAGTGAGTAAATTGGCCATTTTCATGCACTTTTAACCATTCCATAAATCTTGTGTTTTGGGCCCCTGGAAGCATGAAAATCACTTTAAACATGCTAATTTTAGCTCTAACACTGATGATCCACCTACAAATGTGAACTGACGTTCAAAAATAAAACATTTGAAAACGGACCATTTTCCACATTTCTGAAGCATGACGTAATGGGGGGGTGTTATCTCTTTTGTCGAAAATCAGCCGTTTTTGCTCGAACATTAAATGCCTCCAAATGGTATTTAATTAACTTCCCGAGCCCCTGGAAGCATGAAAATCACTTTAAACATGCTAATTTTAGCTCTAACACTGATGATCCACCTACAAATGTGAACTGACGTTCAAAAATAAAACATTTGAAAACGGACCATTTTCCACATTTCTGAAGCATGACGTAATGGGGGGGTGTTATCTCTTTTGTCGAAAATCAGACGTTTTTGCTCGAACATTAAATGCCTCCAAATGGTATTTAATTAACTTCCCGGGGTGAAGAAACCCTTTTTGAGAACTCAGAGTGAGTAAATTGGCCATTTTCATGCACTTTTAACCATTCCATAAATCTTGTGTTTTGGGCCCCTGGAAGCATGAAAATCACTTTAAACATGCTAATTTTAGCTCTAACACTGATGATCCACCTACAAATGTGAACTGACGTTCAAAAATAAAACATTTGAAAACGGACCATTTTCCACATTTCTGAAGCATGACGTAATGGGGGGGTGTTATCTCTTTTGTCGAAAATCAGACGTTTTTGCTCGAACATTAAATGCCTCCAAATGGTATTTAATTAACTTCCCGAGCCCCTGGAAGCATGAAAATCACTTTAAACATGCTAATTTTAGCTCTAACACTGATGATCCACCTACAAATGTGAACTGACGTTCAAAAATAAAACATTTGAAAACGGACCATTTTCCACATTTCTGAAGCATGACGTAATGGGGGGGTGTTATCTCTTTTGTCGAAAATCAGCCGTTTTTGCTCGCACATTAAATGCCTCCAAATGGTATTTAATCAACTTCCCGGGGTGAAGAAACCCTTTTTGAGAACTCAGAGTGAGTAAATTGGCCATTTTCATGCACTTTTAACCATTCCATAAATCTTGTGTTTTGGGCCCCTGGAAGCATGAAAATCACTTTAAACATGCTAATTTTAGCTCTAACACTGATGATCCACCTACAAATGTGAACTGACGTTCAAAAATAAAACATTTGAAAACGGACCATTTTCCACATTTCTGAAGCATGACGTAATGGGGGGGTGTTATCTCTTTTGTCGAAAATCAGCCGTTTTTGCTCGAACATTAAATGCCTCCAAATGGTATTTAATTAACTTCCCGAGCCCCTGGAAGCATGAAAATCACTTTAAACATGCTAATTTTAGCTCTAACACTGATGATCCACCTACAAATGTGAACTGACGTTCAAAAATAAAACATTTGAAAACGGACCATTTTCCACATTTCTGAAGCATGACGTAATGGGGGGGTGTTATCTCTTTTGTCGAAAATCAGCCGTTTTTGCTCGAACATTAAATGCCTCCAAATGGTATTTAATTAACTTCCCGAGCCCCTGGAAGCATGAAAATCACTTTAAACATGCTAATTTTAGCTCTAACACTGATGATCCACCTACAAATGTGAACTGACGTTCAAAAATAAAACATTTGAAAACGGACCATTTTCCACATTTCTGAAGCATGACGTAATGGGGGGGTGTTATCTCTTTTGTCGAAAATCAGCCGTTTTTGCTCGAACATTAAATGCATCCAAATGGTATTTAATTAACTTCCCGGGGTGAAGAAACCCTTTTTGAGAACTCAGAGTGAGTAAGTTGGCCATTTTCATGCACTTTTAACCATTCCATAAATCTTGTGTTTTGGGCCCCTGGAAGCATGAAAATCACTTTAAACATGCTAATTTTAGCTCTAACACTGATGATCCACCTACAAATGTGAACTGACGTTCAAAAATAAAACATTTGAAAACGGACCATTTTCCACATTTCTGAAGCATGACGTAATGGGGGGGTGTTATCTCTTTTGTCAAAAATCAGCCGTTTTTGATCGAACATTAAATGCCTCCAAATGGTATTTAATTAACTTCCCGAGCCCCTGGAAGCATGAAAATCACTTTAAACATGCTAATTTCAGCTCTAACACTGATGATCCACCTACAAATGTGAACTGACGTTCAAAAATAAAACATTTGAAAACGGACCATTTTCCACATTTCTGAAGCATGACGTAATGGGGGGGTGTTATCTCTTTTGTCGAAAATCAGCCGTTTTTGCTCGAACATTAAATGCCTCCAAATGGTATTTAATTAACTTCCCGGGGTGAAGAAACCCTTTTTGAGAACTCAGAGTGAGTAAATTGGCCATTTTCATGCACTTTTAACCATTCCATAAATCTTGTGTTTTGGGTCCCTGGAAGCATGAAAATCACTTTAAACATGCTAATTTTAGCTCTAACACTGATGATCCACCTACAAATGTGAACTGACGTTCAAAAATAAAACATTTGAAAACGGACCATTTTCCACATTTCTGAAGCATGACGTAATGGGGGGGTGTTATCTCTTTTGTCGAAAATCAGCCGTTTTTGCTCGAACATTAAATGCCTCCAAAAGGTATTTAATTAACTTCCCGAGCCCCTGGAAGCATGAAAATCACTTTAAACATGCTAATTTTAGCTCTAACACTGATGATCCACCTACAAATGTGAACTGACGTTCAAAAATAAAACATTTGAAAACGGACCATTTTCCACATTTCTGAAGCATGACGTAATGGGGGGGTGTTATCTCTTTTGTCGAAAATCAGCCGTTTTTGCTCGAACATTAAATGCCTCCAAATGGTATTTATTTCACTTCCCGGGGTGAAGAAACCCTTTTTGAGAACTCAGAGTGAGTAAATTGGCCATTTTCATGCACTTTTAACCATTCCATTAATCTTGTGTTTTGGGCCCCTGGAAGCATGAAAATCACTTTAAACATGCTAATTTTAGCTCTAACACTGATGATAGACCTACAAATGTGAACTGACGTTCAAAAATAAAACATTTGAAAACGGACCATTTTCCACATTTCTGAAGCATGACGTAATGGGGGGGTGTTATCTCTTTTGTCGAAAATCAGCCGTTTTTGCTCGAACATTAAATGCCTCCAAATGGTATTTAATTAACTTCCCGAGCCCCTGGAAGCATGAAAATCACTTTAAACATGCTAATTTTAGCTCTAACACTGATGATCCACCTACAAATGTGAACTGACGTTCAAAAATAAAACATTTGAAAACTGACCATTTTCCACATTTCTGAAGCATGACGTAATGGGGGGGTGTTATCTCTTTTGTCGAAAATCAGCCGTTTTTGCTCGAACATTAAATGCCTCCAAATGGTATTTAATTAACTTCCCGAGCCCCTGGAAGCATGAAAATCACTTTAAACATGCTAATTTCAGCTCTAACACTGATGATCCACCTACAAATGTGAACTGACGTTCAAAAATAAAACATTTGAAAACGGACCATTTTCCACATTTCTGAAGCATGACGTAATGGGGGGGTGTTATCTCTTTTGTCGAAAATCAGCCGTTTTTGCTCGAACATTAAATGCCTCCAAATGGTATTTAATTAACTTCCCGGGGTGAAGAAACCCTTTTTGAGAACTCAGAGTGAGTAAATTGGCCATTTTCATGCACTTTTAACCATTCCATAAATCTTGTGTTTTGGGCCCCTGGAAGCATGAAAATCACTTTAAACATGCTAATTTTAGCTCTAACACTGATGATCCACCTACAAATGTGAACTGACGTTCAAAAATAAAACATTTGAAAACGGACCATTTTCCACATTTCTGAAGCATGACGTAATGCGGGGGTGTTATCTCTTTTGTCGAAAATCAGCCGTTTTTGCTCGAACATTAAATGCCTCCAAATGGTATTTAATTAACTTCCCGAGCCCCTGGAAGCATGAAAATCACTTTAAACATGCTAATTTTAGCTCTAACACTGATGATCCACCTACAAATGTGAACTGACGTTCAAAAATAAAACATTTGAAAACGGACCATTTTCCACATTTCTGAAGCATGACGTAATGGGGGGGTGTTATCTCTTTTGTCGAAAATCAGCCGTTTTTGCTCGAACATTAAATGCCTCCAAATGGTATTTATTTCACTTCCCGGGGTGAAGAAACCCTTTTTGAGAACTCAGAGTGAGTAAATTGGCCATTTTCATGCACTTTTAACCATTCCATTAATCTTGTGTTTTGGGCCCCTGGAAGCATGAAAATCACTTTAAACATGCTAATTTTAGCTCTAACACTGATGATAGACCTACAAATGTGAACTGACGTTCAAAAATAAAACATTTGAAAACGGACCATTTTCCACATTTCTGAAGCATGACGTAATGGGGGGGGTGTTATCTCTTTTGTCGAAAATCAGCCGTTTTTGCTCGAACATTAAATGCCTCCAAATGGTATTTAATTAACTTCCCGAGCCCCTGGAAGCATGAAAATCACTTTAAACATGCTAATTTTAGCTCTAACACTGATGATCCACCTACAAATGTGAACTGACGTTCAAAAATAAAACATTTGAAAACTGACCATTTTCCACATTTCTGAAGCATGACGTAATGGGGGGGTGTTATCTCTTTTGTCGAAAATCAGCCGTTTTTGCTCGAACATTAAATGCCTCCAAATGGTATTTAATTAACTTCGCGGGGTGAAGAAACCCTTTTTGAGAACTCAGAGTGAGTAAATTGGCCATTTTCATGCACTTTTAACCATTCCATAAATCTTGTGTTTTGGGCCCCTGGAAGCATGAAAATCACTTTAAACATGCTAATTTTAGCTCTAACACTGATGATCCACCTACAAATGTGAACTGACGTTCAAAAATAAAACATTTGAAAACGGACCATTTTCCACATTTCTGAAGCATGACGTAATGGGGGGGTGTTATCTCTTTTGTCGAAAATCAGCCGTTTTTGCTCGAACATTAAATGCCTCCAAATGGTATTTAATTAACTTCCCGAGCCCCTGGAAGCATGAAAATCACTTTAAACATGCTAATTTTTGCTCTAACACTGATGATCCACCTACAAATGTGAACTGACGTTCAAAAATAAAACATTTGAAAACGGACCATTTTCCACATTTCTGAAGCATGACGTAATGGGGGGGTGTTATCTCTTTTGTCGAAAATCAGCCGTTTTTGCTCGAACATTAAATGCCTCCAAATGGTATTTAATTAACTTCCCGGGGTGAAGAAACCCTTTTTGAGAACTCAGAGTGAGTAAATTGGCCATTTTCATGCACTTTTAACCATTCCATAAATCTTGTGTTTTGGGCCCCTGGAAGCATGAAAATCACTTTAAACATGCTAATTTTAGCTCTAACACTGATGATCCACCTACAAATGTGAACTGACTTTCAAAAATAAAACATTTGAAAACGGACCATTTTCCACATTTCTGAAGCATGACGTAATGGGGGGGTGTTATCTCTTTTGTCGAAAATCAGCCGTTTTTGCTCGAACATTAAATGCCTCCAAATGGTATTTAATTAACTTCCCGAGCCCCTGGAAGCATGAAAATCACTTTAAACATGCTAATTTTAGCTCTAACACTGATGATCCACCTACAAATGTGAACTGACGTTCAAAAATAAAACATTTGAAAACGGACCATTTTCCACATTTCTGAAGCATGACGTAATGGGGGGGTGTTATCTCTTTTGTCGAAAATCAGCCGTTTTTGCTCGAACATTAAATGCCTCCAAATGGTATTTAATTAACTTCCCGAGCCCCTGGAAGCATGAAAATCACTTTAAACATGCTAATTTTAGCTCTAACACTGATGATCCACCTACAAATGTGAACTGACGTTCAAAAATAAAACATTTGAAAACGGACCATTTTCCACATTTCTGAAGCATGACGTAATGGGGGGGTGTTATCTCTTTTGTCGAAAATCAGCCGTTTTTGCTCGAACATTAAATGCCTCCAATTGGTATTTATTTCACTTCCCGAGCCCCTGGAAGCATGAAAATCACTTTAAACATGCTAATTTTAGCTCTAACACTGATGATCCACCTACAAATGTGAACTGACGTTCAAAAATAAAACATTTGAAAACGGACCATTTTCCACATTTCTGAAGCATGACGTAATGGGGGGGTGTTATCTCTTTTGTCGAAAATCATCCGTTTTTGCTCGAACATTAAATGCCTCCAAATGGTATTTATTTCACTTCCCGAGCCCCTGGAAGCATGAAAATCACTTTAAACATGCTAATTTTAGCTCTAACACTGATGATCCACCTACCAATGTGAACTGACGTTCAAAAATAAAACATTTGAAAACGGACCATTTTCTACATTTCTGAAGCATGACGTAATGGGGGGGTGTTATCTCTTTTGTCGAAAATCAGCCGTTTTTGCTCGAACATTAAATGCCTCCAAATGGTATTTATTTCACTTCCCGGGGTGAAGAAACCCTTTTTGAGAACTCAGAGTGAGTAAATTGGCCATTTTCATGCACTTTTAACCATTCCATAAATCTTGTGTTTTGGGCCCCTGGAAGCATGAAAATCACTTTAAACATGCTAATTTTAGCTCTAACACTGATGATCCACCTACAAATGTGAACTGACGTTCAAAAATAAAACATTTGAAAACGGACCATTTTCCACATTTCTGAAGCATGACGTAATGGGGGGGTGTTATCTCTTTTGTCGAAAATCAGCCGTTTTTGCTCGAACATTAAATGCCTCCAAATGGTATTTAATTAACTTCCCGGGGTGAAGAAACCCTTTTTGAGAACTCAGAGTGAGTAAATTGGCCATTTTCATGCACTTTTAACCATTCCATAAATCTTGTGTTTTGGGCCCCTGGAAGCATGAAAATCACTTTAAACATGCTAATTTTAGCTCTAACACTGATGATCCACCTACAAATGTGAACTGACGTTCAAAAATAAAACATTTGAAAACGGACCATTTTCCACATTTCTGAAGCATGACGTAATGGGGGGGTGTTATCTCTTTTGTCGAAAATCAGCCGTTTTTGCTCGAACATTAAATGCCTCCAAATGGTATTTAATTAACTTCCCGAGCCCCTGGAAGCATGAAAACCACTTTAAACATGCTAATTTTAGCTCTAACACTGATGATCCACCTACAAATGTGAACTGATGTTCAAAAATAAAACATTTGAAAACGGACCATTTTCCACATTTCTGAAGCATGACGTAATGGGGGGGTGTTATCTCTTTTGTCGAAAATCAGCCGTTTTTGCTCGAACATTAAATGCCTCCAAATGGTATTTAATTAACTTCCCGGGGTGAAGAAACCCTATTTGAGAACTCAGAGTGAGTAAATTGGCCATTTTCATGCACTTTTAACCATTCCATAAATCTTGTGTTTTGGGCCCCTGGAAGCATGAAAATCACTTTAAACATGCTAATTTTAGCTCTAACACTGATGATCCACCTACAAATGTGAACTGACGTTCAAAAATAAAACATTTGAAAACAGACCATTTTCCACATTTCTGAAGCATGACGTAATGGGGGGGTGTTATCTCTTTTGTCGAAAATCAGCCGTTTTTGCTCGAACATTAAATGCCTCCAAATGGTATTTAATTAACTTCCCGAGCCCCTGGAAGCATGAAAATCACTTTAAACATGCTAATTTTAGCTCTAACACTGATGATCCACCTACAAATGTGAACTGACGTTCAAAAATAAAACATTTGAAAACTGACCATTTTCCACATTTCTGAAGCATGACGTAATGGGGGGGTGTTATCTCTTTTGTCGAAAATCAGCCGTTTTTGCTCGAACATTAAATGCCTCCAAATGGTATTTAATTAACTTCCCGAGCCCCTGGAAGCATGAAAATCACTTTAAACATGCTAATTTTAGCTCTAACACTGATGATCCACCTACAAATGTGAACTGACGTTCAAAAATAAAACATTTGAAAACGGACCATTTTCCACATTTCTGAAGCATGACGTAATGGAGGGGTGTTATCTCTTTTGTCGAAAATCAGCCGTTTTTGCTCGAACATTAAATGCCTCCAAATGGTATTTAATTAACTTCCCGAGCCCCTGGAAGCATGAAAATCACTTTAAACATGCTAATTTTAGCTCTAACACTGATGATCCACCTACAAATGTGAACTGACGTTCAAAAATAAAACATTTGAAAACGGACCATTTTCCACATTTCTGAAGCATGACGTAATGGGGGGGTGTTATCTCTTTTGTCGAAAATCAGCCGTTTTTGCTCGAACATTAAATGCCTCCAATTGGTATTTATTTCACTTCCCGAGCCCCTGGAAGCATGAAAATCACTTTAAACATGCTAATTTTAGCTCTAACACTGATGATCCACCTACAAATGTGAACTGACGTTCAAAAATAAAACATTTGAAAACGGACCATTTTCCACATTTCTGAAGCATGACGTAATGGGGGGGTGTTATCTCTTTTGTCGAAAATCATCCGTTTTTGCTCGAACATTAAATGCCTCCAAATGGTATTTATTTCACTTCCCGAGCCCCTGGAAGCATGAAAATCACTTTAAACATGCTAATTTTAGCTCTAACACTGATGATCCACCTACCAATGTGAACTGACGTTCAAAAATAAAACATTTGAAAACGGACCATTTTCCACATTTCTGAAGCATGACGTAATGGGGGGGTGTTATCTCTTTTGTCGAAAATCAGCCGTTTTTGCTCGAACATTAAATGCCTCCAAATGGTATTTAATTAACTTCCCGGGGTGAAGAAACCCTTTTTGAGAACTCAGAGTGAGTAAATTGGCCATTTTCATGCACTTTTAACCATTCCATAAATCTTGTGTTTTGGGCCCCTGGAAGCATGAAAATCACTTTAAACATGCTAATTTTAGCTCTAACACTGATGATCCACCTACAAATGTGAACTGACGTTCAAAAATAAAACATTTGAAAACGGACCATTTTCCACATTTCTGAAGCATGACGTAATGGGGGGTTGTTATCTCTTTTGTCGAAAATCAGCCGTTTTTGCTCGAACATTAAATGCCTCCAAATGGTATTTAATTAACTTCCCGGGGTGAAGAAACCCTTTTTGAGAACTCAGAGTGAGTAAATTGGCCATTTTCATGCACTTTTAACCATTCCATAAATCTTGTGTTTTGGGCCCCTGGAAGCATGAAAATCACTTTAAACATGCTAATTTTAGCTCTAACACTGATGATCCACCTACAAATGTGAACTGACGTTCAAAAATAAAACATTTGAAAACAGACCATTTTCCACATTTCTGAAGCATGACGTAATGGGGGGGTGTTATCTCTTTTGTCGAAAATCAGCCGTTTTTGCTCGAACATTAAATGCCTCCAAATGGTATTTAATTAACTTCCCGAGCCCCTGGAAGCATGAAAATCACTTTAAACATGCTAATTTTAGCTCTAACACTGATGATCCACCTACAAATGTGAACTGATGTTCAAAAATAAAACATTTGAAAACGGACCATTTTCCACATTTCTGAAGCATGACGTAATGGGGGGGTGTTATCTCTTTTGTCGAAAATCAGCCGTTTTTGCTCGAACATTAAATGCCTCCAAATGGTATTTAATTAACTTCCCGGGGTGAAGAAACCCTTTTTGAGAACTCAGAGTGAGTAAATTGGCCATTTTCATGCACTTTTAACCATTCCATAAATCTTGTGTTTTGGGCCCCTGGAAGCATGAAAATCACTTTAAACATGCTAATTTTAGCTCTAACACTGATGATCCACCTACAAATGTGAACTGACGTTCAAAAATAAAACATTTGAAAACAGACCATTTTCCACATTTCTGAAGCATGACATAATGGGGGGGTGTTATCTCTTTTGTCGAAAATCAGCCGTTTTTGCTCGAACATTAAATGCCTCCAAATGGTATTTAATTAACTTCCCGAGCCCCTGGAAGCATGAAAATCACTTTAAACATGCTAATTTTAGCTCTAACACTGATGATCCACCTACAAATGTGAACTGACGTTCAAAAATAAAACATTTGAAAACGGACCATTTTCCACATTTCTGAAGCATGACGTAATGGGGGGTGTTATCTCTTTTGTCAAAAATCAGCCGTTTTTGCTCGAACATTAAATGCCTCCAAAAGGTGTTTATTTCACTTCCCGAGCCCCTGGAAGCATGAAAATCACTTTTAACATGCTAATTTTAGCTCTAACACTGATGATCCACCTACAAATGTGAACTGACGTTCAAAAATAAAACATTTGAAAACGGACCATTTTCCACATTTCTGAAGCATGACGTAATGGGGGGGGTGTTATCTCTTTTGTCGAAAATCAGCCGTTTTTGCTCGAACATTAAATGCCTCCAAATGGTATTTAATTAACTTCCCGAGCCACTGGAAGCATGAAAATCACTTTAAACATGCTAATTTTAGCTCTAACACTGATGATCCACCTACAAATGTGAACTGACGTTCAAAAATAAAACATTTGAAAACGGACCATTTTCCACATTTCTGAAGCATGACGTAATGGGGGGGTGTTATCTCTTTTGTCGAAAATCAGCCGTTTTTGCTCGAACATTAAATGCCTCCAAATGGTATTTATTTCACTTCCCGGGGTGAAGAAACCCTTTTTGAGAACTCAGAGTGAGTAAATTGGCCATTTTCATGCACTTTTAACCATTCCATAAATCTTGTGTTTTGGGCCCCTGGAAGCATGAAAATCACTTTAAACATGCTAATTTTAGCTCTAACACTGATGATCCACCTACAAATGTGAACTGACGTTCAAAAATAAAACATTTGAAAACGGACCATTTTCCACATTTCTGAAGCATGACGTAATGGGGGGGTGTTATCTCTTTTGTCGAAAATCAGCCGTTTTTGCTCGAACATTAAATGCCTCCAAATGGTATTTAATTAACTTCCCGAGCCCCTGGAAGCATGAAAATCACTTTAAACATGCTAATTTTAGCTTTTCACTGATGATCCACCTACAAATGTGAACTGACGTTCAAAAATAAAACATTTGAAAACGGACCATTTTCCACATTTCTGAAGCATGACGTAATGGGGGGGTGTTATCTCTTTTGTCGAAAATCAGCCGTTTTTGTTCGAACATTAAATGCCTCCAAATGGTATTTAATTAACTTCCCGGGGTGAAGAAACCCTTTTTGAGAACTCAGAGTGAGTAAATTGGCCATTTTCATGCACTTTTAACCATTCCATAAATCTTGTGTTTTGGGCCCCTGGAAGCATGAAAATCACTTTAAACATGCTAATTTTAGCTCTAACACTGATGATCCACCTACCAATGTGAACTGACGTTCAAAAATAAAACATTTGAAAACGGACCATTTTCCACATTTCTGAAGCATGACGTAATGGGGGGGTGTTATCTCTTTTGTCGAAAATCAGCCGTTTTTGCTCGAACATTAAATGCCTCCAAATGGTATTTATTTCACTTCCCGGGGTGAAGAAACCCTTTTTGAGAACTCAGAGTGAGTAAATTGGCCATTTTCATGCACTTTTAACCATTCCATAAATCTTGTGTTTTGGGCCCCTGGAAGCATGAAAATCACTTTAAACATGCTAATTTTAGCTCTAACACTGATGATCCACCTACAAATGTGAACTGACGTTCAAAAATAAAACATTTGAAAACGGACCATTTTCCACATTTCTGAAGCATGACGTAATGGGGGGGTGTTATCTCTTTTGTCGAAAATCAGCCGTTTTTGCTCGAACATTAAATGCCTCCAAATGGTATTTAATTAACTTCCCGGGGTGAAGAAACCCTTTTTGAGAACTCAGAGTGAGTAAATTGGCCATTTTCATGCACTTTTAACCATTCCATAAATCTTGTGTTTTGGGCCCCTGGAAGCATGAAAATCACTTTAAACATGCTAATTTTAGCTCTAACACTGATGATCCACCTACAAATGTGAACTGACGTTCAAAAATAAAACATTTGAAAACGGACCATTTTCCACATTTCTGAAGCATGACGTAATGGGGGGGTGTTATCTCTTTTGTCGAAAATCAGCCGTTTTTGCTCGAACATTAAATGCCTCCGAATGGTATTTAATTAACTTCCCGAGCCCCTGGAAGCATGAAAATCACTTTAAACATGCTAATTTTAGCTCTAACACTGATGATCCACCTACAAATGTGAACTGATGTTCAAAAATAAAACATTTGAAAACGGACCATTTTCCACATTTCTGAAGCATGACGTAATGGGGGGGTGTTATCTCTTTTGTCGAAAATCAGCCGTTTTTGCTCGAACATTAAATGCCTCCAAATGGTATTTAATTAACTTCCCGGGGTGAAGAAACCCTTTTTGAGAACTCAGAGTGAGTAAATTGGCCATTTTCATGCACTTTTAACCATTCCATAAATCTTGTGTTTTGGGCCCCTGGAAGCATGAAAATCACTTTAAACATGCTAATTTTAGCTCTAACACTGATGATCCACCTACAAATGTGAACTGACGTTCAAAAATAAAACATTTGAAAACGGACCATTTTCCACATTTCTGAAGCATGACGTAATGGGGGGGTGTTATCTCTTTTGTCGAAAATCAGCCGTTTTTGCTCGAACATTAAATGCCTCCAAATGGTATTTAATTAACTTCCCGAGCCCCTGGAAGCATGAAAATCACTTTAAACATGCTAATTTTAGCTCTAACACTGATGATCCACCTACAAATGTGAACTGACGTTCAAAAATAAAACATTTGAAAACGGACCATTTTCCACATTTCTGAAGCATGACGTAATGGGGGGTGTTATCTCTTTTGTCAAAAATCAGCCGTTTTTGCTCGAACATTAAATGCCTCCAAAAGGTATTTATTTCACTTCCCGAGCCCCTGGAAGCATGAAAATCACTTTTAACATGCTAATTTTAGCTCTAACACTGATGATCCACCTACAAATGTGAACTGACGTTCAAAAATAAAACATTTGAAAACGGACCATTTTCCACATTTCTGAAGCATGACGTAATGGGGGGGTGTTATCTCTTTTGTCGAAAATCAGCCGTTTTTGCTCGAACATTAAATGCCTCCAAATGGTATTTAATTAACTTCCCGGGGTGAAGAAACCCTTTTTGAGAACTCAGAGTGAGTAAATTGGCCATTTTCATGCACTTTTAACCATTCCATAAATCTTGTGTTTTGGGCCCCTGGAAGCATGAAAATCACTTTAAACATGCTAATTTTAGCTCTAACACTGATGATCCACCTACAAATGTGAACTGACGTTCAAAAATAAAACATTTGAAAACGGACCATTTTCCACATTTCTGAAGCATGACGTAATGGGGGGGTGTTATCTCTTTTGTCGAAAATCAGCCGTTTTTGCTCGAACATTAAATGCCTCCAAATGGTATTTAATTAACTTCCCGAGCCCCTGGAAGCATGAAAATCACTTTAAACATGCTAATTTTAGCTCTAACACTGATGATCCACCTACAAATGTGAACTGACGTTCAAAAATAAAACATTTGAAAACGGACCATTTTCCCCATTTCTGAAGCATGACGTAATGGGGGGGTGTTATCTCTTTTGTCGAAAATCAGCCGTTTTTGCTCGAACATTAAATGCCTCCAAATGGTATTTATTTCACTTCCCGAGCCCCTGGAAGCATGAAAATCACTTTAAACATGCTAATTTTAGCTCTAACACTGATGATCCACCTACAAATGTGAACTGACGTTCAAAAATAAAACATTTGAAAACGGACCATTTTCCACATTTCTGAAGCATGACGTAATGGGGGGGTGTTATCTCTTTTGTCGAAAATCAGCCGTTTTTGCTCGAGCATTAAATGCCTCCAAATGGTATTTAATTAACTTCCCGAGCCCCTGGAAGCATGAAAATCACTTTTAACATGCTAATTTTAGCTCTAACACTGATGATCCACCTACAAATGTGAACTGACGTTCAAAAATAAAACATTTGAAAACGGACCATTTTCCACATTTCTGAAGCATGACGTAATGGGGGGGTGTTATCTCTTTTGTCGAAAATCAGCCGTTTTTGCTCGAACATTAAATGCCTCCAAATGGTATTTAATTAACTTCCCGAGCCCCTGGAAGCATGAAAATCACTTTAAACATGCTAATTTTAGCTCTAACACTGATGATCCACCTACAAATGTGAACTGACGTTCAACAATAAAACATTTGAAAACGGACCATTTTCCACATTTCTGAAGCATGACGTAATGGGGGGGTGTTATCTCTTTTGTCGAAAATCAGCCGTTTTTGCTCGAACATTAAATGCCTCCAAATGGTATTTATTTCACTTCCCGGGGTGAAGAAACCCTTTTTGAGAACTCAGAGTGAGTAAATTGGCCATTTTCATGCACTTTTAACCATTCCATAAATCTTGTGTTTTGGGCCCCTGGAAGCATGAAAATCACTTTAAACATGCTAATTTTAGCTCTAACACTGATGATCCACCTACAAATGTGAACTGACGTTCAAAAATAAAACATTTGAAAACGGACCATTTTCCACATTTCTGAAGCATGACGTAATGGGGGGGTGTTATCTCTTTTGTCGAAAATCAGCCGTTTTTGCTCGAACATTAAATGCCTCCAAATGGTATTTAATTAACTTCCCGAGCCCCTGGAAGCATGAAAATCACTTTAAACATGCTAATTTTAGCTCTAACACTGATGATCCACCTACAAATGTGAACTGACGTTCAAAAATAAAACATTTGAAAACGGACCATTTTCCACATTTCTGAAGCATGACGTAATGGGGGGGTGTTATCTCTTTTGTCGAAAATCAGCCGTTTTTGCTCGAACATTAAATGCCTCCAAATGGTATTTAATTAACTTCCCGGGGTGAAGAAACCCTTTTTGAGAACTCAGAGTGAGTAAATTGGCCATTTTCATGCACTTTTAACCATTCCATAAATCTTGTGTTTTGGGCCCCTGGAAGCATGAAAATCACTTTAAACATGCTAATTTTAGCTCTAACACTGATGATCCACCTACAAATGTGAACTGACGTTCAAAAATAAAACATTTGAAAACGGACCATTTTCCACATTTCTGAAGCATGACGTAATGGGGGGGTGTTATCTCTTTTGTCGAAAATCAGCTTTTTTTGCTCGAACATTAAATGCCTCCAAATGGTATTTAATTAACTTCCCGGGGTGAAGAAACCCTTTTTGAGAACTCAGAGTGAGTAAATTGGCCATTTTCATGCACTTTTAACCATTCCATAAATCTTGTGTTTTGGGCCCCTGGAAGCATGAAAATCACTTTAAACATGCTAATTTTAGCTCTAACACTGATGATCCACCTACAAATGTGAACTGACGTTCAAAAATAAAACATTTGAAAACGGACCATTTTCCACATTTCTGAAGCATGACGTAATGGGGGGGTGTTATCTCTTTTGTCGAAAATCAGCCGTTTTTGCTCGAACATTAAATGCCTCCAAATGGTATTTAATTAACTTCCCGAGCCCCTGGAAGCATGAAAATCACTTTAAACATGCTAATTTTAGCTCTAACACTGATGATCCACCTACAAATGTGAACTGATGTTCAAAAATAAAACATTTGAAAACGGACCATTTTCCACATTTCTGAAGCATGACGTAATGGGGGGGTGTTATCTCTTTTGTCGAAAATCAGCCGTTTTTGCTCGAACATTAAATGCCTCCAAATGGTATTTAATTAACTTCCCGGGGTGAAGAAACCCTTTTTGAGAACTCAGAGTGAGTAAATTGGCCATTTTCATGCACTTTTAACCATTCCATAAATCTTGTGTTTTGGGCCCCTGGAAGCATGAAAATCACTTTAAACATGCTAATTTTAGCTCTAACACTGATGATCCACCTACAAATGTGAACTGACGTTCAAAAATAAAACATTTGAAAACGGACCATTTTCCACATTTCTGAAGCATGACGTAATGGGGGGGTGTTATCTCTTTTGTCGAAAATCAGCCGTTTTTGCTCGAACATTAAATGCCTCCAAATGGTATTTAATTAACTTCCCGAGCCCCTGGAAGCATGAAAATCACTTTAAACATGCTAATTTTAGCTCTAACACTGATGATCCACCTACAAATGTGAACTGACGTTCAAAAATAAAACATTTGAAAACGGACCATTTTCCACATTTCTGAAGCATGACGTAATGGGGGGTGTTATCTCTTTTGTCAAAAATCAGCCGTTTTTGCTCGAACATTAAATGCCTCCAAAAGGTATTTATTTCACTTCCCGAGCCCCTGGAAGCATGAAAATCACTTTTAACATGCTAATTTTAGCTCTAACACTGATGATCCACCTACAAATGTGAACTGACGTTCAAAAATAAAACATTTGAAAACGGACCATTTTCCACATTTCTGAAGCATGACGTAATGGGGGGGTGTTATCTCTTTTGTCGAAAATCAGCCGTTTTTGCTCGAACATTAAATGCCTCCAAATGGTATTTAATTAACTTCCCGAGCCCCTGGAAGCATGAAAATCACTTTAAACATGCTAATTTTAGCTCTAACACTGATGATCCACCTACAAATGTGAACTGACGTTCAAAAATAAAACATTTGAAAACGGACCATTTTCCACATTTCTGAAGCATGACGTAATGGGGGGGTGTTATCTCTTTTGTCGAAAATCTGCCGTTTTTGCTCGAACATTAAATGCCTCCAAATGGTATTTATTTCACTTCCCGGGGTGAAGAAACCCTTTTTGAGAACTCAGAGTGAGTAAATTGGCCATTTTCATGCACTTTTAACCATTCCATAAATCTTGTGTTTTGGGCCCCTGGAAGCATGAAAATCACTTTAAACATGCTAATTTTAGCTCTAACACTGATGATCCACCTACAAATGTGAACTGACGTTCAAAAATAAAACATTTGAAAACGGACCATTTTCCACATTTCTGAAGCATGACGTAATGGGGGGGTGTTATCTCTTTTGTCGAAAATCAGCCGTTTTTGCTCGAACATTAAATGCCTCCAAATGGTATTTAATTAACTTCCCGAGCCCCTGGAAGCATGAAAATCACTTTAAACATGCTAATTTTAGCTCTAACACTGATGATCCACCTACAAATGTGAACTGACGTTCAAAAATAAAACATTTGAAAACGGACCATTTTCCACATTTCTGAAGCATGACGTAATGGGGGGGTGTTATCTCTTTTGTCGAAAATCAGCCGTTTTTGCTCGAACATTAAATGCCTCCAAATGGTATTTAATTAACTTCCCGAGCCCCTGGAAGCATGAAAATCACTTTAAACATGCTAATTTTAGCTCTAACACTGATGATCCACCTACAAATGTGAACTGATGTTCAAAAATAAAACATTTGAAAACGGACCATTTTCCACATTTCTGAAGCATGACGTAATGGGGGGGTGTTATCTCTTTTGTCGAAAATCAGCCGTTTTTGCTCGAACATTAAATGCCTCCAAATGGTATTTATTTCACTTCCCGGGGTGAAGAAACCCTTTTTGAGAACTCAGAGTGAGTAAATTGGCCATTTTCATGCACTTTTAACCATTCCATAAATCTTGTGTTTTGGGCCCCTGGAAGCATGAAAATCACTTTAAACATGCTAATTTTAGCTCTAACACTGATGATCCACCTACAAATGTGAACTGACGTTCAAAAATAAAACATTTGAAAACGGACCATTTTCCACATTTCTGAAGCATGACGTAATGGGGGGGTGTTATCTCTTTTGTCGAAAATCAGCCGTTTTTGCTCGAACATTAAATGCCTCCAAATGGTATTTAATTAACTTCCCGAGCCCCTGGAAGCATGAAAATCACTTTAAACATGCTAATTTTAGCTCTAACACTGATGATCCACCTACAAATGTGAACTGACGTTCAAAAATAAAACATTTGAAAACGGACCATTTTCCACATTTCTGAAGCATGACGTAATGGGGGGGTGTTATCTCTTTTGTCGAAAATCAGCCGTTTTTGCTCGAACATTAAATGCCTCCAAATGGTATTTAATTAACTTCCCGGGGTGAAGAAACCCTTTTTGAGAACTCAGAGTGAGTAAATTGGCCATTTTCATGCACTTTTAACCATTCCATAAATCTTGTGTTTTGGGCCCCTGGAAGCATGAAAATCACTTTAAACATGCTAATTTTAGCTCTAACACTGATGATCCACCTACAAATGTGAACTGACGTTCAAAAATAAAACATTTGAAAACGGACCATTTTCCACATTTCTGAAGCATGACGTAATGGGGGGGTGTTATCTCTTTTGTCGAAAATCAGCCGTTTTTGCTCGAACATTAAATGCCTCCAAATGGTATTTAATTAACTTCCCGAGCCCCTGGAAGCATGAAAATCACTTTAAACATGCTAATTTTAGCTCTAACACTGATGATCCACCTACAAATGTGAACTGACGTTCAAAAATAAAACATTTGAAAACGGACCATTTTCCCCATTTCTGAAGCATGACGTAATGGGGGGGTGTTATCTCTTTTGTCGAAAATCAGCCGTTTTTGCTCGAACATTAAATGCCTCCAAATGGTATTTATTTCACTTCCCGAGCCCCTGGAAGCATGAAAATCACTTTAAACATGCTAATTTTAGCTCTAACACTGATGATCCACCTACAAATGTGAACTGACGTTCAAAAATAAAACATTTGAAAACGGACCATTTTCCACATTTCTGAAGCATGACGTAATGGGGGGGTGTTATCTCTTTTGTCGAAAATCAGCCGTTTTTGCTTGAGCATTAAATGCCTCCAAATGGTATTTAATTAACTTCCCGAGCCCCTGGAAGCATGAAAATCACTTTAAACATGCTAATTTTAGCTCTAACACTGATGATCCACCTACAAATGTGAACTGACGTTCAAAAATAAAACATTTGAAAACGGACCATTTTCCACATTTCTGAAGCATGACGTAATGGGGGGTGTTATCTCTTTTGTCAAAAATCAGCCGTTTTTGCTCGAACATTAAATGCCTCCAAAAGGTATTTATTTCACTTCCCGAGCCCCTGGAAGCATGAAAATCACTTTTAACATGCTAATTTTAGCTCTAACACTGATGATCCACCTACAAATGTGAACTGACGTTCAAAAATAAAACATTTGAAAACGGACCATTTTCCACATTTCTGAAGCATGACGTAATGGGGGGGTGTTATCTCTTTTGTCGAAAATCAGCCGTTTTTGCTCGAACATTAAATGCCTCCAAATGGTATTTAATTAACTTCCCGAGCCCCTGGAAGCATGAAAATCACTTTAAACATGCTAATTTTAGCTCTAACACTGATGATCCACCTACAAATGTGAACTGACGTTCAAAAATAAAACATTTGAAAACGGACCATTTTCCACATTTCTGAAGCATGACGTAATGGGGGGGTGTTATCTCTTTTGTCGAAAATCAGCCGTTTTTGCTCGAACATTAAATGCCTCCAAATGGTATTTATTTCACTTCCCGGGGTGAAGAAACCCTTTTTGAGAACTCAGAGTGAGTAAATTGGCCATTTTCATGCACTTTTAACCATTCCATAAATCTTGTGTTTTGGGCCCCTGGAAGCATGAAAATCACTTTAAACATGCTAATTTTAGCTCTAACACTGATGATCCACCTACAAATGTGAACTGACGTTCAAAAATAAAACATTTGAAAACGGACCATTTTCCACATTTCTGAAGCATGACGTAATGGGGGGGTGTTATCTCTTTTGTCGAAAATCAGCTGTTTTTGCTCGAACATTAAATGCCTCCAAATGGTATTTAATTAACTTCCCGAGCCCCTGGAAGCATGAAAATCACTTTAAACATGCTAATTTTAGCTCTAACACTGATGATCCACCTACAAATGTGAACTGACGTTCAAAAATAAAACATTTGAAAACGGACCATTTTCCACATTTCTGAAGCATGACGTAATGGGGGGGTGTTATCTCTTTTGTCGAAAATCAGCCGTTTTTGCTCGAACATTAAATGCCTCCAAATGGTATTTAATTAACTTCCCGGGGTGAAGAAACCCTTTTTGAGAACTCAGAGTGAGTAAATTGGCCATTTTCATGCACTTTTAACCATTCCATAAATCTTGTGTTTTGGGCCCCTGGAAGCATGAAAATCACTTTAAACATGCTAATTTTAGCTCTAACACTGATGATCCACCTACAAATGTGAACTGACGTTCAAAAATAAAACATTTGAAAACGGACCATTTTCCACATTTCTGAAGCATGACGTAATGGGGGGGTGTTATCTCTTTTGTCGAAAATCAGCCGTTTTTGCTCGAACATTAAATGCCTCCAAATGGTATTTAATTAACTTCCCGAGCCCCTGGAAGCATGAAAATCACTTTAAACATGCTAATTTTAGCTCTAACACTGATGATCCACCTACAAATGTGAACTGACGTTCAAAAATAAAACATTTGAAAACGGACCATTTTCCACATTTCTGAAGCATGACGTAATGGGGGGGTGTTATCTCTTTTGTCGAAAATCAGCCGTTTTTGCTCGAACATTAAATGCCTCCAAATGGTATTTAATTAACTTCCCGAGCCCCTGGAAGCATGAAAATCACTTTAAACATGCTAATTTTAGCTCTAACACTGATGATCCACCTACAAATGTGAACTGATGTTCAAAAATAAAACATTTGAAAACGGACCATTTTCCACATTTCTGAAGCATGACGTAATGGGGGGGTGTTATCTCTTTTGTCGAAAATCAGCCGTTTTTGCTCGAACATTAAATGCCTTCAAATGGTATTTAATTAACTTCCCGGGGTGAAGAAATCCTTTTTGAGAACTCAGAGTGAGTAAATTGGCCATTTTCATGCACTTTTAACCATTCCATAAATCTTGTGTTTTGGGCCCCTGGAAGCATGAAAATCACTTTAAACATGCTAATTTTAGCTCTAACACTGATGATCCACCTACAAATGTGAACTGACGTTCAAAAATAAAACATTTGAAAACAGACCATTTTCCACATTTCTGAAGCATGACGTAATGGGGGGGTGTTATCTCTTTTGTCGAAAATCAGCCGTTTTTGCTCGAACATTAAATGCCTCCAAATGGTATTTAATTAACTTCCCGAGCCCCTGGAAGCATGAAAATCACTTTAAACATGCTAATTTTAGCTCTAACACTGATGATCCACCTACAAATGTGAACTGACGTTCAAAAATAAAACATTTGAAAACGGACCATTTTCCACATTTCTGAAGCATGACGTAATGGGGGGGTGTTATCTCTTTTGTCGAAAATCAGCCGTTTTTGCTCGAACATTAAATGCCTCCAAATGGTATTTAATTAACTTCCCGAGCCCCTGGAAGCATGAAAATCACTTTAAACATGCTAATTTTAGCTCTAACACTGATGATCCACCTACAAATGTGAACTGACGTTCAAAAATAAAACATTTGAAAACTGACCATTTTCCACATTTCTGAAGCATGACGTAATGGGGGGGTGTTATCTCTTTTGTCGAAAATCAGCCGTTTTTGCTCGAACATTAAATGCCTCCAAATGGTATTTAATTAACTTCCCGAGCCCCTGGAAGCATGAAAATCACTTTAAACATGCTAATTTTAGCTCTAACACTGATGATCCACCTACAAATGTGAACTGACGTTCAAAAATAAAACATTTGAAAACGGACCATTTTCCACATTTCTGAAGCATGACGTAATGGGGGGGTGTTATCTCTTTTGTCGAAAATCAGCCGTTTTTGCTCGAACATTAAATGCCTCCAATTGGTATTTATTTCACTTCCCGAGCCCCTGGAAGCATGAAAATCACTTTAAACATGCTAATTTTAGCTCTAACACTGATGATCCACCTACAAATGTGAACTGACGTTCAAAAATAAAACATTTGAAAACGGACCATTTTCCACATTTCTGAAGCATGACGTAATGGGGGGTGTTATCTCTTTTGTCGAAAATCATCCGTTTTTGCTCGAACATTAAATGCCTCCAAATGGTATTTATTTCACTTCCCGAGCCCCTGGAAGCATGAAAATCACTTTAAACATGCTAATTTTAGCTCTAACACTGATGATCCACCTACCAATGTGAACTGACGTTCAAAAATAAAACATTTGAAAACGGACCATTTTCCACATTTCTGAAGCATGACGTAATGGGGGGGTGTTATCTCTTTTGTCGAAAATCAGCCGTTTTTGCTCGAACATTAAATGCCTCCAAATGGTATTTATTTCACTTCCCGGGGTGAAGAAACCCTTTTTGAGAACTCAGAGTGAGTAAATTGGCCATTTTCATGCACTTTTAACCATTCCATAAATCTTGTGTTTTGGGCCCCTGGAAGCATGAAAATCACTTTAAACATGCTAATTTTAGCTCTAACACTGATGATCCACCTACAAATGTGAACTGATGTTCAAAAATAAAACATTTGAAAACGGACCATTTTCCACATTTCTGAAGCATGACGTAATGGGGGGGTGTTATCTCTTTTGTCGAAAATCAGCCGTTTTTGCTCGAACATTAAATGCCTCCAAATGGTATTTAATTAACTTCCCGAGCCCCTGGAAGCATGAAAATCACTTTAAACATGCTAATTTTAGCTCTAACACTGATGATCCACCTACAAATGTGAACTGACGTTCAAAAATAAAACATTTGAAAACGGACCATTTTCCACATTTCTGAAGCATGACGTAATGGGGGGGTGTTATCTCTTTTGTCGAAAATCAGCCGTTTTTGCTCGAACATTAAATGCCTCCAAATGGTATTTAATTAACTTCCCGAGCCCCTGGAAGCATGAAAATCACTTTAAACATGCTAATTTTAGCTCTAACACTGATGATCCACCTACAAATGTGAACTGATGTTCAAAAATAAAACATTTGAAAACGGACCATTTTCCACATTTCTGAAGCATGACGTAATGGGGGGGTGTTATCTCTTTTGTCGAAAATCAGCCGTTTTTGCTCGAACATTAAATGCCTTCAAATGGTATTTAATTAACTTCCCGGGGTGAAGAAATCCTTTTTGAGAACTCAGAGTGAGTAAATTGGCCATTTTCATGCACTTTTAACCATTCCATAAATCTTGTGTTTTGGGCCCCTGGAAGCATGAAAATCACTTTAAACATGCTAATTTTAGCTCTAACACTGATGATCCACCTACAAATGTGAACTGACGTTCAAAAATAAAACATTTGAAAACAGACCATTTTCCACATTTCTGAAGCATGACGTAATGGGGGGGTGTTATCTCTTTTGTCGAAAATCAGCCGTTTTTGCTCGAACATTAAATGCCTCCAAATGGTATTTAATTAACTTCCCGAGCCCCTGGAAGCATGAAAATCACTTTAAACATGCTAATTTTAGCTCTAACACTGATGATCCACCTACAAATGTGAACTGACGTTCAAAAATAAAACATTTGAAAACGGACCATTTTCCACATTTCTGAAGCATGACGTAATGGGGGGGTGTTATCTCTTTTGTCGAAAATCAGCCGTTTTTGCTCGAACATTAAATGCCTCCAAATGGTATTTAATTAACTTCCCGAGCCCCTGGAAGCATGAAAATCACTTTAAACATGCTAATTTTAGCTCTAACACTGATGATCCACCTACAAATGTGAACTGACGTTCAAAAATAAAACATTTGAAAACTGACCATTTTCCACATTTCTGAAGCATGACGTAATGGGGGGGTGTTATCTCTTTTGTCGAAAATCAGCCGTTTTTGCTCGAACATTAAATGCCTCCAAATGGTATTTAATTAACTTCCCGAGCCCCTGGAAGCATGAAAATCACTTTAAACATGCTAATTTTAGCTCTAACACTGATGATCCACCTACAAATGTGAACTGACGTTCAAAAATAAAACATTTGAAAACGGACCATTTTCCACATTTCTGAAGCATGACGTAATGGGGGGGTGTTATCTCTTTTGTCGAAAATCAGCCGTTTTTGCTCGAACATTAAATGCCTCCAATTGGTATTTATTTCACTTCCCGAGCCCCTGGAAGCATGAAAATCACTTTAAACATGCTAATTTTAGCTCTAACACTGATGATCCACCTACAAATGTGAACTGACGTTCAAAAATAAAACATTTGAAAACGGACCATTTTCCACATTTCTGAAGCATGACGTAATGGGGGGTGTTATCTCTTTTGTCGAAAATCATCCGTTTTTGCTCGAACATTAAATGCCTCCAAATGGTATTTATTTCACTTCCCGAGCCCCTGGAAGCATGAAAATCACTTTAAACATGCTAATTTTAGCTCTAACACTGATGATCCACCTACCAATGTGAACTGACGTTCAAAAATAAAACATTTGAAAACGGACCATTTTCCACATTTCTGAAGCATGACGTAATGGGGGGGTGTTATCTCTTTTGTCGAAAATCAGCCGTTTTTGCTCGAACATTAAATGCCTCCAAATGGTATTTATTTCACTTCCCGGGGTGAAGAAACCCTTTTTGAGAACTCAGAGTGAGTAAATTGGCCATTTTCATGCACTTTTAACCATTCCATAAATCTTGTGTTTTGGGCCCCTGGAAGCATGAAAATCACTTTAAACATGCTAATTTTAGCTCTAACACTGATGATCCACCTACAAATGTGAACTGATGTTCAAAAATAAAACATTTGAAAACGGACCATTTTCCACATTTCTGAAGCATGACGTAATGGGGGGGTGTTATCTCTTTTGTCGAAAATCAGCCGTTTTTGCTCGAACATTAAATGCCTCCAAATGGTATTTAATTAACTTCCCGGGGTGAAGAAACCCTTTTTGAGAACTCAGAGTGAGTAAATTGGCCATTTTCATGCACTTTTAACCATTCCATAAATCTTGTGTTTTGGGCCCCTGGAAGCATGAAAATCACTTTAAACATGCTAATTTTAGCTCTAACACTGATGATCCACCTACAAATGTGAACTGACGTTCAAAAATAAAACATTTGAAAACAGACCATTTTCCACATTTCTGAAGCATGACGTAATGGGGGGGTGTTATCTCTTTTGTCGAAAATCAGCCGTTTTTGCTTGAACATTAAATGCCTCCAAATGGTATTTAATTAACTTCCCGAGCCCCTGGAAGCATGAAAATCACTTTAAACATGCTAATTTTAGCTCTAACACTGATGATCCACCTACAAATGTGAACTGACGTTCAAAAATAAAACATTTGAAAACGGACCATTTTCCACATTTCTGAAGCATGACGTAATGGGGGGTGTTATCTCTTTTGTCAAAAATCAGCCGTTTTTGCTCGAACATTAAATGCCTCCAAAAGGTATTTATTTCACTTCCCGAGCCCCTGGAAGCATGAAAATCACTTTTAACATGCTAATTTTAGCTCTAACACTGATGATCCACCTACAAATGTGAACTGACGTTCAAAAATAAAACATTTGAAAACGGACCATTTTCCACATTTCTGAAGCATGACGTAATGGGGGGGGTGTTATCTCTTTTGTCGAAAATCAGCCGTTTTTGCTCGAACATTAAATGCCTCCAAATGGTATTTAATTAACTTCCCGAGCCACTGGAAGCATGAAAATCACTTTAAACATGCTAATTTTAGCTCTAACACTGATGATCCACCTACAAATGTGAACTGACGTTCAAAAATAAAACATTTGAAAACGGACCATTTTCCACATTTCTGAAGCATGACGTAATGGGGGGGTGTTATCTCTTTTGTCGAAAATCAGCCGTTTTTGCTCGAACATTAAATGCCTCCAAATGGTATTTATTTCACTTCCCGGGGTGAAGAAACCCTTTTTGAGAACTCAGAGTGAGTAAATTGGCCATTTTCATGCACTTTTAACCATTCCATAAATCTTGTGTTTTGGGCCCCTGGAAGCATGAAAATCACTTTAAACATGCTAATTTTAGCTCTAACACTGATGATCCACCTACAAATGTGAACTGACGTTCAAAAATAAAACATTTGAAAACGGACCATTTTCCACATTTCTGAAGCATGACGTAATGGGGGGGTGTTATCTCTTTTGTCGAAAATCAGCCGTTTTTGCTCGAACATTAAATGCCTCCAAATGGTATTTAATTAACTTCCCGAGCCCCTGGAAGCATGAAAATCACTTTAAACATGCTAATTTTAGCTCTAACACTGATGATCCACCTACAAATGTGAACTGACGTTCAAAAATAAAACATTTGAAAACGGACCATTTTCCACATTTCTGAAGCATGACGTAATGGGGGAGTGTTATCTCTTTTGTCGAAAATCAGCCGTTTTTGTTCGAACATTAAATGCCTCCAAATGGTATTTAATTAACTTCCCGGGGTGAAGAAACCCTTTTTGAGAACTCAGAGTGAGTAAATTGGCCATTTTCATGCACTTTTAACCATTCCATAAATCTTGTGTTTTGGGCCCCTGGAAGCATGAAAATCACTTTAAACATGCTAATTTTAGCTCTAACACTGATGATCCACCTACCAATGTGAACTGACGTTCAAAAATAAAACATTTGAAAACGGACCATTTTCCACATTTCTGAAGCATGACGTAATGGGGGGGTGTTATCTCTTTTGTCGAAAATCAGCCGTTTTTGCTCGAACATTAAATGCCTCCAAATGGTATTTATTTCACTTCCCGGGGTGAAGAAACCCTTTTTGAGAACTCAGAGTGAGTAAATTGGCCATTTTCATGCACTTTTAACCATTCCATAAATCTTGTGTTTTGGGCCCCTGGAAGCATGAAAATCACTTTAAACATGCTAATTTTAGCTCTAACACTGATGATCCACCTACAAATGTGAACTGACGTTCAAAAATAAAACATTTGAAAACGGACCATTTTCCACATTTCTGAAGCATGACGTAATGGGGGGGTGTTATCTCTTTTGTCGAAAATCAGCCGTTTTTGCTCGAACATTAAATGCCTCCAAATGGTATTTAATTAACTTCCCGGGGTGAAGAAACCCTTTTTGAGAACTCAGAGTGAGTAAATTGGCCATTTTCATGCACTTTTAACCATTCCATAAATCTTGTGTTTTGGGCCCCTGGAAGCATGAAAATCACTTTAAACATGCTAATTTTAGCTCTAACACTGATGATCCACCTACAAATGTGAACTGACGTTCAAAAATAAAACATTTGAAAACGGACCATTTTCCACATTTCTGAAGCATGACGTAATGGGGGGGTGTTATCTCTTTTGTCGAAAATCAGCCGTTTTTGCTCGAACATTAAATGCCTCCAAATGGTATTTAATTAACTTCCCGAGCCCCTGGAAGCATGAAAATCACTTTAAACATGCTAATTTTAGCTCTAACACTGATGATCCACCTACAAATGTGAACTGATGTTCAAAAATAAAACATTTGAAAACGGACCATTTTCCACATTTCTGAAGCATGACGTAATGGGGGGGTGTTATCTCTTTTGTCGAAAATCAGCCGTTTTTGCTCGAACATTAAATGCCTCCAAATGGTATTTAATTAACTTCCCGGGGTGAAGAAACCCTTTTTGAGAACTCAGAGTGAGTAAATTGGCCATTTTCATGCACTTTTAACCATTCCATAAATCTTGTGTTTTGGGCCCCTGGAAGCATGAAAATCACTTTAAACATGCTAATTTTAGCTCTAACACTGATGATCCACCTACAAATGTGAACTGACGTTCAAAAATAAAACATTTGAAAACGGACCATTTTCCACATTTCTGAAGCATGACGTAATGGGGGGGTGTTATCTCTTTTGTCGAAAATCAGCCGTTTTTGCTCAAACATTAAATGCCTCCAAATGGTATTTAATTAACTTCCCGAGCCCCTGGAAGCATGAAAATCACTTTAAACATGCTAATTTTAGCTCTAACACTGATGATCCACCTACAAATGTGAACTGACGTTCAAAAATAAAACATTTGAAAACGGACCATTTTCCACATTTCTGAAGCATGACGTAATGGGGGGTGTTATCTCTTTTGTCAAAAATCAGCCGTTTTTGCTCGAACATTAAATGCCTCCAAAAGGTATTTATTTCACTTCCCGAGCCCCTGGAAGCATGAAAATCACTTTTAACATGCTAATTTTAGCTCTAACACTGATGATCCACCTACAAATGTGAACTGACGTTCAAAAATAAAACATTTGAAAACGGACCATTTTCCACATTTCTGAAGCATGACGTAATGGGGGGGGTGTTATCTCTTTTGTCGAAAATCAGCCGTTTTTGCTCGAACATTAAATGCCTCCAAATGGTATTTAATTAACTTCCCGAGCCCCTGGAAGCATGAAAATCACTTTAAACATGCTAATTTTAGCTCTAACACTGATGATCCACCTACAAATGTGAACTGACGTTCAAAAATAAAACATTTGAAAACGGACCATTTTCCACATTTCTGAAGCATGACGTAATGGGGGGGTGTTATCTCTTTTGTCGAAAATCAGCCGTTTTTGCTCGAACATTAAATGCCTCCAAATGGTATTTATTTCACTTCCCGGGGTGAAGAAACCCTTTTTGAGAACTCAGAGTGAGTAAATTGGCCATTTTCATGCACTTTTAACCATTCCATAAATCTTGTGTTTTGGGCCCCTGGAAGCATGAAAATCACTTTAAACATGCTAATTTTAGCTCTAACACTGATGATCCACCTACAAATGTGAACTGACGTTCAAAAATAAAACATTTGAAAACGGACCATTTTCCACATTTCTGAAGCATGACGTAATGGGGGGGTGTTATCTCTTTTGTCGAAAATCAGCCGTTTTTGCTCGAACATTAAATGCCTCCAAATGGTATTTAATTAACTTCCCGAGCCCCTGGAAGCATGAAAATCACTTTAAACATGCTAATTTTAGCTCTAACACTGATGATCCACCTACAAATGTGAACTGACGTTCAAAAATAAAACATTTGAAAACGGACCATTTTCCACATTTCTGAAGCATGACGTAATGGGGGGGTGTTATCTCTTTTGTCGAAAATCAGCCGTTTTTGCTCGAACATTAAATGCCTCCAAATGGTATTTAATTAACTTCCCGGGGTGAAGAAACCCTTTTTGAGAACTCAGAGTGAGTAAATTGGCCATTTTCATGCACTTTTAACCATTCCATAAATCTTGTGTTTTGGGCCCCTGGAAGCATGAAAATCACTTTAAACATGCTAATTTTAGCTCTAACACTGATGATCCACCTACAAATGTGAACTGACGTTCAAAAATAAAACATTTGAAAACGGACCATTTTCCACATTTCTGAAGCATGACGTAATGGGGGGGTGTTATCTCTTTTGTCGAAAATCAGCCGTTTTTGCTCGAACATTAAATGCCTCCAAATGGTATTTAATTAACTTCCCGAGCCCCTGGAAGCATGAAAATCACTTTAAACATGCTAATTTTAGCTCTAACACTGATGATCCACCTACAAATGTGAACTGACGTTCAAAAATAAAACATTTGAAAACGGACCATTTTTCCCATTTCTGAAGCATGACGTAATGGGGGGGTGTTATCTCTTTTGTCGAAAATCAGCCGTTTTTGCTCGAACATTAAATGCCTCCAAATGGTATTTATTTCACTTCCCGAGCCCCTGGAAGCATGAAAATCACTTTAAACATGCTAATTTTAGCTCTAACACTGATGATCCACCTACAAATGTGAACTGACGTTCAAAAATAAAACATTTGAAAACGGACCATTTTCCACATTTCTGAAGCATGACGTAATGGGGGGGTGTTATCTCTTTTGTCGAAAATCAGCCGTTTTTGCTCGAGCATTAAATGCCTCCAAATGGTATTTAATTAACTTCCCGAGCCCCTGGAAGCATGAAAATCACTTTAAACATGCTAATTTTAGCTCTAACACTGATGATCCACCTACAAATGTGAACTGACGTTCAAAAATAAAACATTTGAAAACGGACCATTTTCCACATTTCTGAAGCATGACGTAATGGGGGGTGTTATCTCTTTTGTCAAAAATCAGCCGTTTTTGCTCGAACATTAAATGCCTCCAAAAGGTATTTATTTCACTTCCCGAGCCCCTGGAAGCATGAAAATCACTTTTAACATGCTAATTTTAGCTCTAACACTGATGATCCACCTACAAATGTGAACTGACGTTCAAAAATAAAACATTTGAAAACGGACCATTTTCCACATTTCTGAAGCATGACGTAATGGGGGGGTGTTATCTCTTTTGTCGAAAATCAGCCGTTTTTGCTCGAACATTAAATGCCTCCAAATGGTATTTAATTAACTTCCCGAGCCCCTGGAAGCATGAAAATCACTTTAAACATGCTAATTTTAGCTCTAACACTGATGATCCACCTACAAATGTGAACTGACGTTCAAAAATAAAACATTTGAAAACGGACCATTTTCCACATTTCTGAAGCATGACGTAATGGGGGGGTGTTATCTCTTTTGTCGAAAATCAGCCGTTTTTGCTCGAACATTAAATGCCTCCAAATGGTATTTATTTCACTTCCCGGGGTGAAGAAACCCTTTTTGAGAACTCAGAGTGAGTAAATTGGCCATTTTCATGCACTTTTAACCATTCCATAAATCTTGTGTTTTGGGCCCCTGGAAGCATGAAAATCACTTTAAACATGCTAATTTTAGCTCTAACACTGATGATCCACCTACAAATGTGAACTGACGTTCAAAAATAAAACATTTGAAAACGGACCATTTTCCACATTTCTGAAGCATGACGTAATGGGGGGGTGTTATCTCTTTTGTCGAAAATCAGCCGTTTTTGCTCGAACATTAAATGCCTCCAAATGGTATTTAATTAACTTCCCGAGCCCCTGGAAGCATGAAAATCACTTTAAACATGCTAATTTTAGCTCTAACACTGATGATCCACCTACAAATGTGAACTGACGTTCAAAAATAAAACATTTGAAAACGGACCATTTTCCACATTTCTGAAGCATGACGTAATGGGGGGGTGTTATCTCTTTTGTCAAAAATCAGCCGTTTTTGCTCGAACATTAAATGCCTCCAAATGGTATTTAATTAACTTCCCGGGGTGAAGAAACCCTTTTTGAGAACTCAGAGTGAGTAAATTGGCCATTTTCATGCACTTTTAACCATTCCATAAATCTTGTGTTTTGGGCCCCTGGAAGCATGAAAATCACTTTAAACATGCTAATTTTAGCTCTAACACTGATGATCCACCTACAAATGTGAACTGACGTTCAAAAATAAAACATTTGAAAACGGACCATTTTCCACATTTCTGAAGCATGACGTAATGGGGGGGTGTTATCTCTTTTGTCGAAAATCAGCCGTTTTTGCTCGAACATTAAATGCCTCCAAATGGTATTTAATTAACTTCCCGAGCCCCTGGAAGCATGAAAATCACTTTAAACATGCTAATTTTAGCTCTAACACTGATGATCCACCTACAAATGTGAACTGACGTTCAAAAATAAAACATTTGAAAACGGACCATTTTCCACATTTCTGAAGCATGACGTAATTGGGGGGTGTTATCTCTTTTGTCGAAAATCAGCCGTTTTTGCTCGAACATTAAATGCCTCCAAATGGTATTTATTTCACTTCCCGAGCCCCTGGAAGCATGAAAATCACTTTAAACATGCTAATTTTAGCTCTAACACTGATGATCCACCTACAAATGTGAACTGACGTTCAAAAATAAAACATTTGAAAACGGACCATTTTCCACATTTCTGAAGCATGACGTAATGGGGGGGTGTTATCTCTTTTGTCGAAAATCAGCCGTTTTTGCTCGAGCATTAAATGCCTCCAAATGGTATTTAATTAACTTCCCGAGCCCCTGGAAGCATGAAAATCACTTTAAACATGCTAATTTTAGCTCTAACACTGATGATCCACCTACAAATGTGAACTGACGTTCAAAAATAAAACATTTGAAAACGGACCATTTTCCACATTTCTGAAGCATGACGTAATGGGGGGGTGTTATCTCTTTTGTCGAAAATCAGCTGTTTTTGCTCGAACATTAAATGCCTCCAAATGGTATTTATTTCACTTCCCGGGGTGAAGAAACCCTTTTTGAGAACTCAGAGTGAGTAAATTGGCCATTTTCATGCACTTTTAACCATTCCATAAATCTTGTGTTTTGGGCCCCTGGAAGCATGAAAATCACTTTAAACATGCTAATTTTAGCTCTAACACTGATGATCCACCTACAAATGTGAACTGACGTTCAAAAATAAAACATTTGAAAACGGACCATTTTCCACATTTCTGAAGCATGACGTAATGGGGGGGTGTTATCTCTTTTGTCGAAAATCAGCCGTTTTTGCTCGAACATTAAATGCCTCCAAATGGTATTTAATTAACTTCCCGAGCCCCTGGAAGCATGAAAATCACTTTAAACATGCTAATTTTAGCTCTAACACTGATGATCCACCTACAAATGTGAACTGACGTTCAAAAATAAAACATTTGAAAACGGACCATTTTCCACATTTCTGAAGCATGACGTAATGGGGGGTGTTATCTCTTTTGTCGAAAATCAGCCGTTTTTGCTCGAACATTAAATGCCTCCAAATGGTATTTATTTCACTTCCCGAGCCCCTGGAAGCATGAAAATCACTTTAAACATGCTAATTTTAGCTCTAACACTGATGATCCACCTACAAATGTGAACTGACGTTCAAAAATAAAACATTTGAAAACGGACCATTTTCCACATTTCTGAAGCATGACGCAATGGGGGGGTGTTATCTCTTTTGTCGAAAATCAGCCGTTTTTGCTCGAACATTAAATGCCTCCAAATGGTATTTAATTAACTTCCCGAGCCCCTGGAAGCATGAAAATCACTTTAAACATGCTAATTTTAGCTCTAACACTGATGATCCACCTACAAATGTGAACTGACGTTCAAAAATAAAACATTTGAAAACGGACCATTTTCCACATTTCTGAAGCATGACGTAATGGGGGGGTGTTATCTCTTTTGTCGAAAATCAGCCGTTTTTGCTCGAACATTAAATGCCTCCAAATGGTATTTATTTCACTTCCCGGGGTGAAGAAACCCTTTTTGAGAACTCAGAGTGAGTAAATTGGCCATTTTCATGCACTTTTAACCATTCCATAAATCTTGTGTTTTGGGCCCCTGGAAGCATGAAAATCACTTTAAACATGCTAATTTTAGCTCTAACACTGATGATCCACCTACAAATGTGAACTGACGTTCAAAAATAAAACATTTGAAAACGGACCATTTTCCACATTTCTGAAGCATGACGTAATGGGGGGGTGTTATCTCTTTTGTCGAAAATCAGCCGTTTTTGCTCGAACATTAAATGCCTCCAAATGGTATTTAATTCACTTCCCGAGCCCCTGGAAGCATGAAAATCACTTTAAACATGCTAATTTTAGCTCTAACACTGATGATCCACCTACAAATGTGAACTGACGTTCAAAAATAAAACATTTGAAAACGGACCATTTTCCACATTTCTGAAGCATGACGTAATGGGGGGGTGTTATCTCTTTTGTCGAAAATCAGCCGTTTTTGCTCGAACATTAAATGCCTCCAAATGGTATTTAATTAACTTCCCGAGCCCCTGGAAGCATGAAAATCACTTTAAACATGCTAATTTTAGCTCTAACACTGATGATCCACCTACAAATGTGAACTGACGTTCAAAAATAAAACATTTGAAAACGGACCATTTTCCACATTTCTGAAGCATGACGTAATGGGGGGGGGTGTTATCTCTTTTGTCGAAAATCAGCCGTTTTTGCTCGAACATTAAATGCCTCCAAATGGTATTTATTTCACTTCCCGGGGTGAAGAAACCCTTTTTGAGAACTCAGAGTGAGTAAATTGGCCATTTTCATGCACTTTTAACCATTCCATAAATCTTGTGTTTTGGGCCCCTGGAAGCATGAAAATCACTTTAAACATGCCAATTTTAGCTCTAACACTGATGATCCACCTACAAATGTGAACTGACGTTCAAAAATAAAACATTTGAAAACGGACCATTTTCCACATTTCTGAAGCATGACGTAATGGGGGGGTGTTATCTCTTTTGTCGAAAATCAGCCGTTTTTGCTCGAACATTAAATGCCTCCAAATGGTATTTAATTAACTTCCCGAGCCCCTGGAAGCATGAAAATCACTTTAAACATGCTAATTTTAGCTCTAACACTGATGATCCACCTACAAATGTGAACTGACGTTCAAAAATAAAACATTTGAAAACGGACCATTTTCCACATTTCTGAAGCATGACGTAATGGGGGAGTGTTATCTCTTTTGTCGAAAATCAGCCGTTTTTGCTCGAACATTAAATGCCTCCAAATGGTATTTAATTAACTTCCCGGGTGAAGAAACCCTTTTTGAGAACTCAGAGTGAGTAAATTGGCCATTTTCATGCACTTTTAACCATTCCATAAATCTTGTGTTTTGGGCCCCTGGAAGCATGAAAATCACTTTAAACATGCTAATTTTAGCTCTAACACTGATGATCCACCTACAAATGTGAACTGACGTTCAAAAATAAAACATTTGAAAACGGACCATTTTCCACATTTCTGAAGCATGACGTAATGGGGGGGTGTTATCTCTTTTGTCGAAAATCAGCCGTTTTTGCTCGAACATTAAATGCCTCCAAATGGTATTTAATTAACTTCCCGAGCCCCTGGAGGCATGAAAATCACTTTAAACATGCTAATTTTAGCTCTAACACTGATGATCCACCTACAAATGTGAACTGACGTTCAAAAATAAAACATTTGAAAACGGACCATTTTCCACATTTCTGAAGCATGACGTAATGGGGGGGTGTTATCTCTTTTGTCGAAAATCAGCCGTTTTTGCTCGAACATTAAATGCCTCCAAATGGTATTTAATTAACTTCCCGAGCCCCTGGAAGCATGAAAATCACTTTAAACATGCTAATTTTAGCTCTAACACTGATGATCCACCTACAAATGTGAACTGACGTTCAAAAATAAAACATTTGAAAACGGACCATTTTCCACATTTCTGAAGCATGACGTAATGGGGGGGTGTTATCTCTTTTGTCCAAAATCAGCCGTTTTTGCTCGAACATTAAATGCCTCCAAATGGTATTTAATTAACTTCCCGAGCCCCTGGAAGCATGAAAATCACTTTAAACATGCTAATTTTAGCTCTAACACTGATGATCCACCTACAAATGTGAACTGACGTTCAAAAATAAAACATTTGAAAACGGACCATTTTCCACATTTCTGAAGCATGACGTAATGGAGGGGTGTTATCTCTTTTGTCGAAAATCAGCCGTTTTTGCTCGAACATTAAATGCCTCCAAATGGTATTTAATTAACTTCCCGAGCCCCTGGAAGCAGGAAAATCACTTTAAACATGCTAATTTTAGCTCTAACACTGATGATCCACCTACAAATTTGAACTGACGTTCAAAAATAAAACATTTGAAAACGGACCATTTTCCACATTTCTGAAGCATGACGTAATGGGGGGGTGTTATCTCTTTTGTCGAAAATCAGCCGTTTTTGCTCGAACATTAAATGCCTCCAATTGGTATTTATTTCACTTCCCGAGCCCCTGGAAGCATGAAAATCACTTTAAACATGCTAATTTTAGCTCTAACACTGATGATCCACCTACAAATGTGAACTGACGTTCAAAAATAAAACATTTGAAAACGGACCATTTTCCACATTTCTGAAGCATGACGTAATGGGGGGGTGTTATCTCTTTTGTCGAAAATCAGCCGTTTTTGCTCGAACATTAAATGCCTCCAAATGGTATTTATTTCACTTCCCGAGCCCCTGGAAGCATGAAAATCACTTTAAACATGCTAATTTTAGCTCTAACACTGATGATCCACCTACAAATGTGAACTGACGTTCAAAAATAAAACATTTGAAAACGGACCATTTTCCACATTTCTGAAGCATGACGTAATGGGGGGGGTGTTATCTCTTTTGTCGAAAATCAGCCGTTTTTGCTCGAACATTAAATGCCTCCAAATGGTATTTATTTCACTTCCCGGGGTGAAGAAACCCTTTTTGAGAACTCAGAGTGAGTAAATTGGCCATTTTCATGCACTTTTAACCATTCCATAAATCTTGTGTTTTGGGCCCCTGGAAGCATGAAAATCACTTTAAACATGCTAATTTTAGCTCTAACACTGATGATCCACCTACAAATGTGAACTGACGTTCAAAAATAAAACATTTGAAAACGGACCATTTTCCACATTTCTGAAGCATGACGTAATGGGGGGGTGTTATCTCTTTTGTCGAAAATCAGCCGTTTTTGCTCGAACATTAAATGCCTCCAAATGGTATTTAATTAACTTCCCGGGGTGAAGAAACCCTTTTTGAGAACTCAGAGTGAGTAAATTGGCCATTTTCATGCACTTTTAACCATTCCATAAATCTTGTGTTTTGGGCCCCTGGAAGCATGAAAATCACTTTAAACATGCTAATTTTAGCTCTAACACTGATGATCCACCTACAAATGTGAACTGACGTTCAAAAATAAAACATTTGAAAACGGACCATTTTCCACATTTCTGAAGCATGACGTAATGGGGGGGTGTTATCTCTTTTGTCGAAAATCAGCCGTTTTTGCTCGAACATTAAATGCCTCCAAATGGTATTTAATTAACTTCCCGAGCCCCTGGAAGCATGAAAATCACTTTAAACATGCTAATTTTAGCTCTAACACTGATGATCCACCTACAAATGTGAACTGACGTTCAAAAATAAAACATTTGAAAACGGACCATTTTCCACATTTCTGAAGCATGACGTAATGGGGGTGTTATCTCTTTTGTCAAAAATCAGCCGTTTTTGCTCGAACATTAAATGCCTCCAAATGGTATTTATTTCACTTCCCGAGCCCCTGGAAGCATGAAAATCACTTTAAACATGCTAATTTTAGCTCTAACACTGATGATCCACCTACAAATGTGAACTGACGTTCAAAAATAAAACATTTGAAAACGGACCATTTTCCACATTTCTGAAGCATGACGTAATGGGGGGTGTTATCTCGTTTGTCGAAAATCAGCCGTTTTTGCTCGAACATTAAATGCCTCCAAATGGTATTTAATTAACTTCCCGAGCCCCTGGAAGCATGAAAATCACTTTAAACATGCTAATTTTAGCTCTAACACTGATGATCCACCTACAAATGTGAACTGACGTTCAAAAATAAAACATTTGAAAACGGACCATTTTCCACATTTCTGAAGCATGACGTAATGGGGGGGTGTTATCTCTTTTGTCGAAAATCAGCCGTTTTTGCTCGAACATTAAATGCCTCCAAATGGTATTTAATTAACTTCCCGGGGTGAAGAAACCCTTTTTGAGAACTCAGAGTGAGTAAATTGGCCATTTTCATGCACTTTTAACCATTCCATAAATCTTGTGTTTTGGGCCCCTGGAAGCATGAAAATCACTTTAAACATGCTAATTTTAGCTCTAACACTGATGATCCACCTACAAATGTGAACTGACGTTCAAAAATAAAACATTTGAAAACGGACCATTTTCCACATTTCTGAAGCATGACGTAATGGGGGGGTGTTATCTCTTTTGTCGAAAATCAGCCGTTTTTGCTCGAACATTAAATGCCTCCAAATGGTATTTAATTAACTTCCCGAGCCCCTGGAAGCATGAAAATCACTTTAAACATGCTAATTTTAGCTCTAACACTGATGATCCACCTACAAATGTGAACTGACGTTCAAAAATAAAACATTTGAAAACGGACCATTTTCCACATTTCTGAAGCATGACGTAATGGGGGGGTGTTATCTCTTTTGTCGAAAATCAGCCGTTTTTGCTCGAACATTAAATGCCTCCAAATGGTATTTATTTCACTTCCCGAGCCCCTGGAAGCATGAAAATCACTTTAAACATGCTAATTTTAGCTCTAACACTGATGATCCACCTACAAATGTGAACTGAGACGTTCAAAATAAAACATTTGAAAACGGACCATTTTCCACATTTCTGAAGCATGACGTAATGGGGGGTGTTATCTCTTTTGTCGAAAATCAGCCGTTTTTGCTCGAACATTAAATGCCTCCAAATGGTATTTAATTAACTTCCCGAGCCCCTGGAAGCATGAAAATCACTTTAAACATGCTAATTTTAGCTCTAACACTGATGATCCACCTACAAATGTGAACTGACGTTCAAAAATAAAACATTTGAAAACGGACCATTTTCCACATTTCTGAAGCATGACGTAATGGGGGGGTGTTATCTCTTTTGTCGAAAATCAGCTGTTTTTGCTCGAACATTAAATGCCTCCAAATGGTATTTATTTCACTTCCCGGGGTGAAGAAACCCTTTTTGAGAACTCAGAGTGAGTAAATTGGCCATTTTCATGCACTTTTAACCATTCCATAAATCTTGTGTTTTGGGCCCCTGGAAGCATGAAAATCACTTTAAACATGCTAATTTTAGCTCTAACACTGATGATCCACCTACAAATGTGAACTGACGTTCAAAAATAAAACATTTGAAAACGGACCATTTTCCACATTTCTGAAGCATGACGTAATGGGGGGGTGTTATCTCTTTTGTCGAAAATCAGCCGTTTTTGCTCGAACATTAAATGCCTCCAAATGGTATTTAATTAACTTCCCGAGCCCCTGGAAGCATGAAAATCACTTTAAACATGCTAATTTTAGCTCTAACACTGATGATCCACCTACAAATGTGAACTGACGTTCAAAAATAAAACATTTGAAAACGGACCATTTTCCACATTTCTGAAGCATGACGTAATGGGGGGGTGTTATCTCTTTTGTCGAAAATCAGCCGTTTTTGCTCGAACATTAAATGCCTCCAAATGGTATTTAATTAACTTCCCGGGGTGAAGAAACCCTTTTTGAGAACTCAGAGTGAGTAAATTGGCCATTTTCATGCACTTTTAACCATTCCATAAATCTTGTGTTTTGGGCCCCTGGAAGCATGAAAATCACTTTAAACATGCTAATTTTAGCTCTAACACTGATGATCCACCTACAAATGTGAACTGACGTTCAAAAATAAAACATTTGAAAACGGACCATTTTCCACATTTCTGAAGCATGACGTAATGGGGGGGTGTTATCTCTTTTGTCGAAAATCAGCCGTTTTTGCTCGAACATTAAATGCCTCCAAATGGTATTTAATTAACTTCCCGAGCCCCTGGAAGCATGAAAATCACTTTAAACATGCTAATTTTAGCTCTAACACTGATGATCCACCTACAAATGTGAACTGACGTTCAAAAATAAAACATTTGAAAACGGACCATTTTCCACATTTCTGAAGCATGACGTAATGGGGGTGTTATCTCTTTTGTCAAAAATCAGCCGTTTTTGCTCGAACATTAAATGCCTCCAAATGGTATTTATTTCACTTCCCGAGCCCCTGGAAGCATGAAAATCACTTTAAACATGCTAATTTTAGCTCTAACACTGATGATCCACCTACAAATGTGAACTGACGTTCAAAAATAAAACATTTCAAAAACGGACCATTTTCCACATTTCTGAAGCATGACGTAATGGGGGGGTGTTATCTCTTTTGTCGAAAATCAGCCGTTTTTGCTCAAACATTAAATGCCTCCAAATGGTATTTAATTAACTTCCCGAGCCCCTGGAAGCATGAAAATCACTTTAAACATGCTAATTTTAGCTCTAACACTGATGATCCACCTACAAATGTGAACTGACGTTCAAAAATAAAACATTTGAAAACGGACCATTTTCCACATTTCTGAAGCATGACGTAATGGGGGGGTGTTATCTCTTTTGTCGAAAATCAGCCGTTTTTGCTCGAACATTAAATGCCTCCAAATGGTATTTATTTCACTTCCCGAGCCCCTGGAAGCATGAAAATCACTTTAAACATGCTAATTTTAGCTCTAACACTGATGATCCACCTACAAATGTGAACTGACGTTCAAAAATAAAACATTTGAAAACGGACCATTTTCCACATTTCTGAAGCATGACGTAATGGGGGGGTGTTATCTCTTTTGTCGAAAATCAGCCGTTTTTGCTCGAACATTAAATGCCTCCAAATGGTATTTAATTAACTTCCCGAGCCCCTGGAAGCATGAAAATCACTTTAAACATGCTAATTTTAGCTCTAACACTGATGATCCACCTACAAATGTGAACTGACGTTCAAAAATAAAACATTTGAAAACGGACCATTTTCCACATTTCTGAAGCATGACGTAATGGGGGGGTGTTATCTCTTTTGTCGAAAATCAGCTGTTTTTGCTCGAACATTAAATGCCTCCAAATGGTATTTATTTCACTTCCCGGGGTGAAGAAACCCTTTTTGAGAACTCAGAGTGAGTAAATTGGCCATTTTCATGCACTTTTAACCATTCCATAAATCTTGTGTTTTGGGCCCCTGGAAGCATGAAAATCACTTTAAACATGCTAATTTTAGCTCTAACACTGATGATCCACCTACAAATGTGAACTGACGTTCAAAAATAAAACATTTGAAAACGGACCATTTTCCACATTTCTGAAGCATGACGTAATGGGGGGGTGTTATCTCTTTTGTCGAAAATCAGCCGTTTTTGCTCGAACATTAAATGCCTCCAAATGGTATTTAATTAACTTCCCGAGCCCCTGGAAGCATGAAAATCACTTTAAACATGCTAATTTTAGCTCTAACACTGATGATCCACCTACAAATGTGAACTGACGTTCAAAAATAAAACATTTGAAAACGGACCATTTTCCACATTTCTGAAGCATGACGTAATGGGGGGGTGTTATCTCTTTTGTCGAAAATCAGCCGTTTTTGCTCGAACATTAAATGCCTCCAAATGGTATTTAATTAACTTCCCGGGGTGAAGAAACCCTTTTTGAGAACTCAGAGTGAGTAAATTGGCCATTTTCATGCACTTTTAACCATTCCATAAATCTTGTGTTTTGGGCCCCTGGAAGCATGAAAATCACTTTAAACATGCTAATTTTAGCTCTAACACTGATGATCCACCTACAAATGTGAACTGACGTTCAAAAATAAAACATTTGAAAACGGACCATTTTCCACATTTCTGAAGCATGACGTAATGGGGGGGGTGTTATCTCTTTTGTCGAAAATCAGCCGTTTTTGCTCGAACATTAAATGCCTCCAAATGGTATTTAATTAACTTCCCGAGCCCCTGGAAGCATGAAAATCACTTTAAACATGCTAATTTTAGCTCTAACACTGATGATCCACCTACAAATGTGAACTGACGTTCAAAAATAAAACATTTGAAAACGGACCATTTTCCACATTTCTGAAGCATGACGTAATGGGGGGTGTTATCTCTTTTGTCGAAAATCAGCCGTTTTTGCTCGAACATTAAATGCCTCCAAATGGTATTTATTTCACTTCCCGAGCCCCTGGAAGCATGAAAATCACTTTAAACATGCTAATTTTAGCTCTAACACTGATGATCCAACTACAAATGTGAACTGACGTTCAAAAATAAAACATTTGAAAACGGACCATTTTCCACATTTCTGAAGCATGACGTAATGGGGGGGTGTTATCTCTTTTGTCGAAAATCAGCCGTTTTTGCTCGAACATTAAATGCCTCCAAATGGTATTTATTTCACTTCCCGAGCCCCTGGAAGCATGAAAATCACTTTAAACATGCTAATTTTAGCTCTAACACTGATGATCCACCTACAAATGTGAACTGACGTTCAAAAATAAAACATTTGAAAACGGACCATTTTCCACATTTCTGAAGCATGACGTAATGGGGGGGTGTTATCTCTTTTGTCGAAAATCAGCCGTTTTTGCACGAACATTAAATGCCTCCAAATGGTATTTAATTAACTTCCCGAGCCCCTGGAAGCATGAAAATCACTTTAAACATGCTAATTTTAGCTCTAACACTGATGATCCACCTACAAATGTGAACTGACGTTCAAAAATAAAACATTTGAAAACGGACCATTTTCCACATTTCTGAAGCATGACGTAATGGGGGGGTGTTATCTCTTTTGTCGAAAATCAGCCGTTTTTGCTCGAACATTAAATGCCTCCAAATGGTATTTATTTCACTTCCCGGGGTGAAGAAACCCTTTTTGAGAACTCAGAGTGAGTAAATTGGCCATTTTCATGCACTTTTAACCATTCCATAAATCTTGTGTTTTGGGCCCCTGGAAGCATGAAAATCACTTTAAACATGCTAATTTTAGCTCTAACACTGATGATCCACCTACAAATGTGAACTGACGTTCAAAAATAAAACATTTGAAAACGGACCATTTTCCACATTTCTGAAGCATGACGTAATGGGGGGGTGTTATCTCTTTTGTCGAAAATCAGCCGTTTTTGCTCGAACATTAAATGCCTCCAAATGGTATTTAATTAACTTCCCGACCCCCTGGAAGCATGAAAATCACTTTAAACATGCTAATTTTAGCTCTAACACTGATGATCCACCTACAAATGTGAACTGACGTTCAAAAATAAAACATTTGAAAACGGACCATTTTCCACATTTCTGAAGCATGACGTAATGGGGGGGTGTTATCTCTTTTGTCGAAAATCAGCCGTTTTTGCTCGAACATTAAATGCCTCCAAATGGTATTTAATTAACTTCCCGGGGTGAAGAAACCCTTTTTGAGAACTCAGAGTGAGTAAATTGGCCATTTTCATGCACTTTTAACCATTCCATAAATCTTGTGTTTTGGGCCCCTGGAAGCATGAAAATCACTTTAAACATGCTAATTTTAGCTCTAACACTGATGATCCACCTACAAATGTGAACTGACGTTCAAAAATAAAACATTTGAAAACGGACCATTTTCCACATTTCTGAAGCATGACGTAATGGGGGGGTGTTATCTCTTTTGTCGAAAATCAGCCGTTTTTGCTCGAACATTAAATGCCTCCAAATGGTATTTAATTAACTTCCCGAGCCCCTGGAAGCATGAAAATCACTTTAAACATGCTAATTTTAGCTCTAACACTGATGATCCACCTACAAATGTGAACTGACGTTCAAAAATAAAACATTTGAAAACGGACCATTTTCCACATTTCTGAAGCATGACGTAATGGGGTGTGTTATCTCTTTTGTCGAAAATCAGCCGTTTTTGCTCGAACATTAAATGCCTCCAAATGGTATTTATTTCACTTCCCGAGCCCCTGGAAGCATGAAAATCACTTTAAACATGCTAATTTTAGCTCTAACACTGATGATCCACCTACAAATGTGAACTGACGTTCAAAAATAAAACATTTGAAAACGGACCATTTTCCACATTTCTGAAGCATGACGTAATGGGGGGGTGTTATCTCTTTTGTCGAAAATCAGCTGTTTTTGCTCGAACATTAAATGCCTCCAAATGGTATTTAATTAACTTCCCGAGCCCCTGGAAGCATGAAAATCACTTTAAACATGCTAATTTTAGCTCTAACACTGATGATCCACCTACAAATGTGAACTGACGTTCAAAAATAAAACATTTGAAAACGGACCATTTTCCACATTTCTGAAGCATGACGTAATGGGGGGGTGTTATCTCTTTTGTCGAAAATCAGCCGTTTTTGCTCGAACATTAAATGCCTCCAAATGGTATTTATTTCACTTCCCGGGGTGAAGAAACCCTTTTTGAGAACTCAGAGTGAGTAAATTGGCCATTTTCATGCACTTTTAACCATTCCATAAATCTTGTGTTTTGGGCCCCTGGAAGCATGAAAATCACTTTAGACATGCTAATTTTAGCTCTAACACTGATGATCCACCTACAAATGTGAACTGACGTTCAAAAATAAAACATTTGAAAACGGACCATTTTCCACATTTCTGAAGCATGACGTAATGGGGGGGTGTTATCTCTTTTGTCGAAAATCAGCCGTTTTTGCTCGAACATTAAATGCCTCCAAATGGTATTTAATTAACTTCCAGAGCCCCTGGAAGCATGAAAATCACTTTAAACATGCTAATTTTAGCTCTAACACTGATGATACACCTACAAATGTGAACTGACGTTCAAAAATAAAACATTTTAAAACGGACCATTTTCCACATTTCTGAAGCATGACGTAATGGGGGGGTGTTATCTCTTTTGTCGAAAATCAGCCGTTTTTGCTCGAACATTAAATGCCTCCAAATGGTATTTATTTCACTTCCCGAGCCCCTGGAAGCATGAAAATCACTTTAAACATGCTAATTTTAGCTCTAACACTGATGATCCACCTACAAATGTGAACTGACGTTCAAAAATAAAACATTTGAAAACGGACCATTTTCCACATTTCTGAAGCATGACGTAATGGGGGGGTGTTATCTCTTTTGTCGAAAATCAGCCGTTTTTGCTCGAACATTAAATGCCTCCAAATGGTATTTAATTAACTTCCAGAGCCCCTGGAAGCATGAAAATCACTTTAAACATGCTAATTTTAGCTCTAACACTGATGATACACCTACAAATGTGAACTGACGTTCAAAAATAAAACATTTGAAAACGGACCATTTTCCACATTTCTGAAGCATGACGTAATGGGGGGGTGTTATCTCTTTTGTCGAAAATCAGCCGTTTTTGCTCGAACATTAAATGCCTCCAAATGGTATTTATTTCACTTCCTGAGCCCCTGGAAGCATGAAAATCACTTTAAACATGCTAATTTTAGCTCTAACACTGATGATCCACCTACAAATGTGAACTGACGTTCAAAAATAAAACATTTGAAAACGGACCATTTTCCACATTTCTGAAGCATGACGTAATGGGGGGGTGTTATCTCTTTTGTCGAAAATCAGCCGTTTTTGCTCGAACATTAAATGCCTCCAAATGGTATTTAATTAACTTCCCGAGCCCCTGGAAGCATGAAAATCACTTTAAACATGCTAATTTTAGCTCTAACACTGATGATCCACCTACAAATGTGAACTGACGTTCAAAAATAAAACATTTGAAAACGGACCATTTTCCACATTTCTGAAGCATGACGTAATGGGGGGTGTTATCTCTTTTGTCGAAAATCAGCCGTTTTTGCTCGAACATTAAATGCCTCCAAATGGTATTTATTTCACTTCCCGGGGTGAAGAAACCCTTTTTGAGAACTCAGAGTGAGTAAATTGGCCATTTTCATGCACTTTTAACCATTCCATAAATCTTGTGTTTTGGGCCCCTGGAAGCATGAAAATCACTTTAAACATGCTAATTTTAGCTCTAACACTGATGATCCACCTACAAATGTGAACTGACGTTCAAAAATAAAACATTTGAAAACGGACCATTTTCCACATTTCTGAAGCATGACGTAATGGGGGGGTGTTATCTCTTTTGTCGAAAATCAGCCGTTTTTGCTCGAACATTAAATGCCTCCAAATGGTATTTATTTCACTTCCCGAGCCCCTGGAAGCATGAAAATCACTTTAAACATGCTAATTTCAGCTCTAACACTGATGATCCACCTACAAATGTGAACTGACGTTCAAAAATAAAACATTTGAAAACGGACCATTTTCCACATTTCTGAAGCATGACGTAATGGGGGGGTGTTATCTCTTTTGTCGAAAATCAGCCGTTTTTGCTCGAACATTAAATGCCTCCAAATGGTATTTAATTAACTTCCCGAGCCCCTGGAAGCATGAAAATCACTTTAAACATGCTAATTTTAGCTCTAACACTGATGATCCACCTACAAATGTGAACTGACGTTCAAAAATAAAACATTTGAAAACGGACCATTTTCCACATTTCTGAAGCATGACGTAATGGGGGGGTGTTATCTCTTTTGTCGAAAATCAGCCGTTTTTGCTCGAACATTAAATGCCTCCAAATGGTATTTATTTCACTTCCCGAGCCCCTGGAAGCATGAAAATCACTTTAAACATGCTAATTTTAGCTCTAACACTGATGATCCACCTACAAATGTGAACTGACGTTCAAAAATAAAACATTTGAAAACGGACCATTTTCCACATTTCTGAAGCATGACGTAATGGGGGGGTGTTATCTCTTTTGTTGAAAATCAGCCGTTTTAGCTCGAACATTAAATGCCTCCAAATGGTATTTATTTCACGTCCCGGGGTGAAGAAACCCTTTTTGAGAACTCAGAGTGAGTAAATTGGCCATTTTCATGCACTTTTAACCATTCCATAAATCTTGTGTTTTGGGCCCCTGGAAGCATGAAAATCACTTTAAACATGCTAATTTTAGCTCTAACACTGATGATCCACCTACAAATGTGAACTGACGTTCAAAAATAAAACATTTGAAAACGGACCATTTTCCACATTTCTGAAGCATGACGTAATGGGGGGGTGTTATCTCTTTTGTCGAAAATCAGCCTTTTTTGCTCGAACATTAAATGCCTCCAAATGGTATTTAATTAACTTCCAGAGCCCCTGGAAGCATGAAAAACACTTTAAACATGCTAATTTTAGCTCTAACACTGATGATCCACCTACAAATGTGAACTGACGTTCAAAAATAAAACATTTGAAAACGGACCATTTTCCACATTTCTGAAGCATGACGTAATGGGGGGTGTTATCTCTTTTGTCGAAAATCAGCCGTTTTTGCTCGAACATTAAATGCCTCCAAATGGTATTTAATTAACTTCCCGGGGTGAAGAAACCCTTTTTGAGAACTCAGAGTGAGTAAATTGGCCATTTTCATGTACTTTTAACCATTCCATAAATCTTGTGTTTTGGGCCCCTGGAAGCATGAAAATCACTTTAAACATGCTAATTTTAGCTCTAACACTGATGATCCACCTACAAATGTGAACTGACGTTCAAAAATAAAACATTTGAAAACGGACCATTTTCCACATTTCTGAAGCATGACGTAATGGGGGGGTGTTATCTCTTTTGTCGAAAATCAGCCGTTTTTGCTCGAACATTAAATGCCTCCAAATGGTATTTATTTAACTTCCCGAGCCCCTGGAAGCATGAAAATCACTTTAAACATGCAAATTTTAGCTCTAACACTGATGATCCACCTACAAATGTGAACTGACGTTCAAAAATAAAACATTTGAAAACGGACCATTTTCCACATTTCTGAAGCATGACGTAATGGGGGGGTGTTATCTCTTTTGTCGAAAATCAGCCGTTTTTGCTCGAACATTAAATGCCTCCAAATGGTATTTAATTCACTTCCCGAGCCCCTGGAAGCATGAAAATCACTTTAAACATGCTAATTTTAGCTCTAACACTGATGATCCAACTACAAATGTGAACTGACGTTCAAAAATAAAACATTTGAAAACGGACCATTTTCCACATTTCTGAAGCATGACGTAATGGGGGGGGTGTTATCTCTTTTGTCGAAAATCAGCCGTTTTTGCTCGAACATTAAATGCCTCCAAATGGTATTTATTTCACTTCCCGAGCCCCTGGAAGCATGAAAATCACTTTAAACATGCTCATTTTAGCTCTAACACTGATGATCCACCTACAAATGTGAACTGACGTTCAAAAATAAAACATTTGAAAACGGACCATTTTCCACATTTCTGAAGCATGACGTAATGGGGGGGGTTATCTCTTTTGTCGAAAATCAGCCGTTTTTGCTCGAACATTAAATGCCTCCAAATGGTATTTAATTAACTTCCCGAGCCCCTGGAAGCATGAAAATCACTTTAAACATGCTAATTTTAGCTCTAACACTGATGATCCACCTACAAATGTGAACTGACGTTCAAAAATAAAACATTTGAAAACGGACCATTTTCCACATTTCTGAAGCATGACGTAATGGGGGGGTGTTATCTCTTTTGTCGAAAATCAGCCGTTTTAGCTCGAACATTAAATGCCTCCAAATGGTATTTATTTCACTTCCCGGGGTGAAGAAACCCTTTTTGAGAACTCAGAGTGAGTAAATTGGCCATTTTCATGCACTTTTAACCATTCCATAAATCTTGTGTTTTGGGCCCCTGGAAGCATGAAAATCACTTTAAACATGCTAATTTTAGCTCTAACACTGATGATCCACCTACAAATGTGAACTGACGTTCAAAAATAAAACATTTGAAAACTGACCATTTTCCACATTTCTGAAGCATGACGTAATGGGGGGGTGTTATCTCTTTTGTCGAAAATCAGCCTTTTTTGCTCGAACATTAAATGCCTCCAAATGGTATTTAATTAACTTCCAGAGCCCCTGGAAGCATGAAAAACACTTTAAACATGCTAATTTTAGCTCTAACACTGATGATCCACCTACAAATGTGAACTGACGTTCAAAAATAAAACATTTGAAAACGGACCATTTTCCACATTTCTGAAGCATGACGTAATGGGGGGGTGTTATCTCTTTTGTCGAAAATCAGCCGTTTTTGCTCGAACATTAAATGCCTCCAAATGGTATTTAATTAACTTCCCGGGGTGAAGAAACCCTTTTTGAGAACTCAGAGTGAGTAAATTGGCCATTTTCATGTACTTTTAACCATTCCATAAATCTTGTGTTTTGGGCCCCTGGAAGCATGAAAATCACTTTAAACATGCTAATTTTAGCTCTAACACTGATGATCCACCTACAAATGTGAACTGACGTTCAAAAATAAAACATTTGAAAACGGACCATTTTCCACATTTCTGAAGCATGACGTAATGGGGGGGTGTTATCTCTTTTGTCGAAAATCAGCCGTTTTTGCTCGAACATTAAATGCCTCCAAATGGTATTTAATTAACTTCCCGAGCCCCTGGAAGCATGAAAATCACTTTAAACATGCTAATTTTAGCTCTAACACTGATGATCCACCTACAAATGTGAACTGACGTTCAAAAATAAAACATTTGAAAACGGACCATTTTCCACATTTCTGAAGCATGACGTAATGGGGGGGTGTTATCTCTTTTGTCGAAAATCAGCCGTTTTTGCTCGAACATTAAATGCCTCCAAATGGTATTTAATTCACTTCCCGAGCCCCTGGAAGCATGAAAATCACTTTAAACATGCTAATTTTAGCTCTAACACTGATGATCCACCTACAAATGTGAACTGACGTTCAAAAATAAAACATTTGAAAACGGACCATTTTCCACATTTCTGAAGCATGACGTAATGGGGGGGTGTTATCTCTTTTGTCGAAAATCAGCCGTTTTTGCTCGAACATTAAATGCCTCCAAATGGTATTTAATTAACTTCCCGAGCCCCTGGAAGCATGAAAATCACTTTAAACATGCTAATTTTAGCTCTAACACTGATGATCCACCTACAAATGTGAACTGACGTTCAAAAATAAAACATTTGAAAACGGACCATTTTCCACATTTCTGAAGCATGACGTAATGGGGGGGTGTTATCTCTTTTGTCGAAAATCAGCCGTTTTTGCTCGAACATTAAATGCCTCCAAATGGTATTTAATTCACTTCCCGAGCCCCTGGAAGCATGAAAATCACTTTAAACATGCTAATTTTAGCTCTAACACTGATGATCCACCTACAAATGTGAACTGACGTTCAAAAATAAAACATTTGAAAACGGACCATTTTCCACATTTCTGAAGCATGACGTAATGGGGGGGTGTTATCTCTTTTGTCGAAAATCAGCCGTTTTTGCTCGAACATTAAATGCCTCCAAATGGTATTTAATTAACTTCCCGAGCCCCTGGAAGCATGAAAATCACTTTAAACATGCTAATTTTAGCTCTAACACTGATGATCCACCTACAAATGTGAACTGACGTTCAAAAATAAAACATTTGAAAACGGACCATTTTCCACATTTCTGAAGCATGACGTAATGGGGGGGAGTTATCTCTTTTGTCGAAAATCAGCCGTTTTTGCTCGAACATTAAATGCCTCCAAATGGTATTTAATTAACTTCCCGGGGTGAAGAAACCCTTTTTGAGAACTCAGAGTGAGTAAATTGGCCATTTTCATGCACTTTTAACCATTCCATAAATCTTGTGTTTTGGGCCCCTGGAAGCATGAAAATCACTTTAAACATGCTAATTTTAGCTCTAACACTGACGATCCACCTACAAATGTGAACTGACGTTCAAAAATAAAACATTTGAAAACGGACCATTTTCCACATTTCTGAAGCATGACGTAATGGGGGGGTGTTATCTCTTTTGTCGAAAATCAGCCGTTTTTGCTCGCACAGTAAATGCCTCCAAATGGTATTTAATTAACTTCCCGAGCCCCTGGAAGCATGAAAATCACTTTAAACATGCTAATTTTAGCTCTAACACTGATGATCCACCTACAAATGTGAACTGACGTTCAAAAATAAAACATTTGAAAACGGACCATTTTCCACATTTCTGAAGCATGACGTAATGGGGGGGTGTTATCTCTTTTGTCGAAAATCAGCCGTTTTTTGCTCGAACATTAAATGCCTCCAAATGGTATTTAATTAACTTCCCGGGGTGAAGAAACCCTTTTTGAGAACTCAGAGTGAGTAAATTGGCCATTTTCATGCACTTTTAACCATTCCATAAATCTTGTGTTTTGGGCCCCTGGAAGCATGAAAATCACTTTAAACATGCTAATTTTAGCTCTAACACTGATGATCCACCTACAAATGTGAACTGACGTTCAAAAATAAAACATTTGAAAACGGACCATTTTCCACATTTCTGAAGCATGACGTAATGGGGGGGTGTTATCTCTTTTGTCGAAAATCAGCCGTTTTTGCTCGAACATTAAATGCCTCCAAATGGTATTTATTTAACTTCCCGAGCCCCTGGAAGCATGAAAATCACTTTAAACATGCAAATTTTAGCTCTAACACTGATGATCCACCTACAAATGTGAACTGACGTTCAAAAATAAAACATTTGAAAACGGACCATTTTCCACATTTCTGAAGCATGACGTAATGGGGGGGTGTTATCTCTTTTGTCGAAAATCAGCCGTTTTTGCTCGAACATTAAATGCCTCCAAATGGTATTTAATTCACTTCCCGAGCCCCTGGAAGCATGAAAATCACTTTAAACATGCTAATTTTAGCTCTAACACTGATGATCCACCTACAAATGTGAACTGACGTTCAAAAATAAAACATTTGAAAACGGACCATTTTCCACATTTCTGAAGCATGACGTAATGGGGGGGGTGTTATCTCTTTTGTCGAAAATCAGCCGTTTTTGCTCGAACATTAAATGCCTCCAAATGGTATTTATTTCACTTCCCGAGCCCCTGGAAGCATGAAAATCACTTTAAACATGCTCATTTTAGCTCTAACACTGATGATCCACCTACAAATGTGAACTGACGTTCAAAAATAAAACATTTGAAAACGGACCATTTTCCACATTTCTGAAGCATGACGTAATGGGGGGGGTTATCTCTTTTGTCGAAAATCAGCCGTTTTTGCTCGAACATTAAATGCCTCCAAATGGTATTTAATTAACTTCCCGAGCCCCTGGAAGCATGAAAATCACTTTAAACATGCTAATTTTAGCTCTAACACTGATGATCCACCTACAAATGTGAACTGACGTTCAAAAATAAAACATTTGAAAACGGACCATTTTCCACATTTCTGAAGCATGACGTAATGGGGGGGTGTTATCTCTTTTGTCGAAAATCAGCCGTTTTAGCTCGAACATTAAATGCCTCCAAATGGTATTTATTTCACTTCCCGGGGTGAAGAAACCCTTTTTGAGAACTCAGAGTGAGTAAATTGGCCATTTTCATGCACTTTTAACCATTCCATAAATCTTGTGTTTTGGGCCCCTGGAAGCATGAAAATCACTTTAAACATGCTAATTTTAGCTCTAACACTGATGATCCACCTACAAATGTGAACTGACGTTCAAAAATAAAACATTTGAAAACTGACCATTTTCCACATTTCTGAAGCATGACGTAATGGGGGGGTGTTATCTCTTTTGTCGAAAATCAGCCTTTTTTGCTCGAACATTAAATGCCTCCAAATGGTATTTAATTAACTTCCAGAGCCCCTGGAAGCATGAAAAACACTTTAAACATGCTAATTTTAGCTCTAACACTGATGATCCACCTACAAATGTGAACTGACGTTCAAAAATAAAACATTTGAAAACGGACCATTTTCCACATTTCTGAAGCATGACGTAATGGGGGGGTGTTATCTCTTTTGTCGAAAATCAGCCGTTTTTGCTCGAACATTAAATGCCTCCAAATGGTATTTAATTAACTTCCCGGGGTGAAGAAACCCTTTTTGAGAACTCAGAGTGAGTAAATTGGCCATTTTCATGTACTTTTAACCATTCCATAAATCTTGTGTTTTGGGCCCCTGGAAGCATGAAAATCACTTTAAACATGCTAATTTTAGCTCTAACACTGATGATCCACCTACAAATGTGAACTGACGTTCAAAAATAAAACATTTGAAAACGGACCATTTTCCACATTTCTGAAGCATGACGTAATGGGGGGGTGTTATCTCTTTTGTCGAAAATCAGCCGTTTTTGCTCGAACATTAAATGCCTCCAAATGGTATTTAATTAACTTCCCGAGCCCCTGGAAGCATGAAAATCACTTTAAACATGCTAATTTTAGCTCTAACACTGATGATCCACCTACAAATGTGAACTGACGTTCAAAAATAAAACATTTGAAAACGGACCATTTTCCACATTTCTGAAGCATGACGTAATGGGGGGGTGTTATCTCTTTTGTCGAAAATCAGCCGTTTTTGCTCGAACATTAAATGCCTCCAAATGGTATTTAATTAACTTCCCGAGCCCCTGGAAGCATGAAAATCACTTTAAACATGCTAATTTTAGCTCTAACACTGATGATCCACCTACAAATGTGAACTGACGTTCAAAAATAAAACATTTGAAAACGGACCATTTTCCACATTTCTGAAGCATGACGTAATGGGGGGGTGTTATCTCTTTTGTCGAAAATCAGCCGTTTTTGCTCGAACATTAAATGCCTCCAAATGGTATTTAATTAACTTCCCGAGCCCCTGGAAGCATGAAAATCACTTTAAACATGCTAATTTTAGCTCTAACACTGATGATCCACCTACAAATGTGAACTGACGTTCAAAAATAAAACATTTGAAAACGGACCATTTTCCACATTTCTGAAGCATGACGTAATGGGGGGTGTTATCTCTTTTGTCGAAAATCAGCCGTTTTTGCTCGAACATTAAATGCCTCCAAATGGTATTTAATTCACTTCCCGAGCCCCTGGAAGCATGAAAATCACTTTAAACATGCTAATTTTAGCTCTAACACTGATGATCCACCTACAAATGTGAACTGACGTTCAAAAATAAAACATTTGAAAACGGACCATTTTCCACATTTCTGAAGCATGACGTAATGGGGGGGTGTTATCTCTTTTGTCGAAAATCAGCCGTTTTTGCTCGAACATTAAATGCCTCCAAATGGTATTTAATTAACTTCCCGAGCCCCTGGAAGCATGAAAATCACTTTAAACATGCTAATTTTAGCTCTAACACTGATGATCCACCTACAAATGTGAACTGACGTTCAAAAATAAAACATTTGAAAACGGACCATTTTCCACATTTCTGAAGCATGACGTAATGGGGGGGTGTTATCTCTTTTGTCGAAAATCAGCCGTTTTTGCTCGAACATTAAATGCCTCCAAATGGTATTTAATTAACTTCCCGGGGTGAAGAAACCCTTTTTGAGAACTCAGAGTGAGTAAATTGGCCATTTTCATGCACTTTTAACCATTCCATAAATCTTGTGTTTTGGGCCCCTGGAAGCATGAAAATCACTTTAAACATGCTAATTTTAGCTCTAACACTGATGATCCACCTACAAATGTGAACTGACGTTCAAAAATAAAACATTTGAAAACGGACCATTTTCCACATTTCTGAAGCATGACGTAATGGGGGGGTGTTATCTCTTTTGTCGAAAATCAGCCGTTTTTGCTCGAACATTAAATGCCTCCAAATGGTATTTAATTAACTTCCCGAGCCCCTGGAAGCATGAAAATCACTTTAAACATGCTAATTTTAGCTCTAACACTGATGATCCACCTACAAATGTGAACTGACGTTCAAAAATAAAACATTTGAAAACGGACCATTTTCCACATTTCTGAAGCATGACGTAATGGGGGGGTGTTATCTCTTTTGTCGAAAATCAGCCGTTTTTGCTCGAACATTAAATGCCTCCAAATGGTAATTAATTAACTTCCCGAGCCCCTGGAAGCATGAAAATCACTTTAAACATGCTAATTTTAGCTCTAACACTGATGATCCACCTACAAATGTGAACTGACGTTCAAAAATAAAACATTTGAAAACGGACCATTTTCCACATTTCTGAAGCATGACGTAATGGGGGGGTGTTATCTCTTTTGTCGAAAATCAGCCGTTTTTGCTCGAACATTAAATGCCTCCAAATGGTATTTAATTAACTTCCCGGGGTGAAGAAACCCTTTTTGAGAACTCAGAGTGAGTAAATTGGCCATTTTCATGCACTTTTAACCATTCCATAAATCTTGTGTTTTGGGCCCCTGGAAGCATGAAAATCACTTTAAACATGCTAATTTTAGCTCTAACACTGATGATCCACCTACAAATGTGAACTGACGTTCAAAAATAAAACATTTGAAAACGGACCATTTTCCACATTTCTGAAGCATGACGTAATGGGGGGGTGTTATCTCTTTTGTCGAAAATCAGCCGTTTTTGCTCGAACATTAAATGCCTCCAAATGGTATTTAATTAACTTCCCGAGCCCCTGGAAGCATGAAAATCACTTTAAACATGCTAATTTTAGCTCTAACACTGATGATCCACCTACAAATGTGAACTGACGTTCAAAAATAAAACATTTGAAAACGGACCATTTTCCACATTTCTGAAGCATGACGTAATGGGGGGGTGTTATCTCTTTTGTCGAAAATCAGCCGTTTTTTGCTCGAACATTAAATGCCTCCAAATGGTATTTAATTAACTTCCCGGGGTGAAGAAACCCTTTTTGAGAACTCAGAGTGAGTAAATTGGCCATTTTCATGCACTTTTAACCATTCCATAAATCTTGTGTTTTGGGCCCCTGGAAGCATGAAAATCACTTTAAACATGCTAATTTTAGCTCTAACACTGATGATCCACCTACAAATGTGAACTGACGTTCAAAAATAAAACATTTGAAAACGGACCATTTTCCACATTTCTGAAGCATGACGTAATGGGGGGTGTTATCTCTTTTGTCGAAAATCAGCCGTTTTTGCTCGAACATTAAATGCCTCCAAATGGTATTTAATTAACTTCCCGAGCCCCTGGAAGCATGAAAATCACTTTAAACATGCTAATTTTAGCTCTAACACTGATGATCCACCTACAAATGTGAACTGACGTTCAAAAATAAAACATTTGAAAACGGACCATTTTCCACATTTCTGAAGCATGACGTAATGGGGGGTGTTATCTCTTTTGTCGAAAATCAGCCGTTTTTGCTTGAACATTAAATGCCTCCAAATGGTATTTATTTCACTTCCCGAGCCCCTGGAAGCATGAAAATCACTTTAAACATGCTAATTTTAGCTCTAACACTGATGATCCACCTACAAATGTGAACTGACGTTCAAAAATAAAACATTTGAAAACGGACCATTTTCCACATTTCTGAAGCATGACGTAATGGGGGGGTGTTATCTCTTTTGTCGAAAATCAGCCGTTTTTGCTCGAACATTAAATGCCTCCAAATGGTATTTATTTCACTTCCCGGGGTGAAGAAACCCTTTTTGAGAACTCAGAGTGAGTAAATTGGCCATTTTCATGCACTTTTAACCATTCCATAAATCTTGTGTTTTGCCCCTGGAAGCATGAAAATCACTTTAAACATGCTAATTTTAGCTCTAACACTGATGATCCACCTACAAATGTGAACTGACGTTCAAAAATAAAACATTTGAAAACGGAACATTTTCCACATTTCTGAAGCATGACGTAATGGGGGGGTGTTATCTCTTTTGTCGAAAATCAGCCGTTTTTGCTCGAACATTAAATGCCTCCAAATGGTATTTAATTAACTTCCCGAGCCCCTGGAAGCATGAAAATCACTTTAAACATGCTAATTTTAGCTCTAACACTGATGATCCACCTACAAATGTGAACTGACGTTCAAAAAAAAAACCATTTGAAAACGGACCATTTTCCACATTTCTGAAGCATGACGTAATGGGGGGGTGTTATCTCTTTTGTCGAAAATCAGCAGTTTTTGCTCGAACATTAAATGCCTCCAAATGGTATTTATTTCACTTCCCGGGGTGAAGAAACCCTTTTTGAGAACTCAGAGTGAGTAAATTGGCCATTTTCATGCACTTTTAACCATTCCATAAATCTTGTGTTTTGGGCCCCTGGAAGCATGAAAATCACTTTAAACATGCTAATTTTAGCTCTAACACTGATGATCCACCTACAAATGTGAACTGACGTTCAAAAATAAAACATTTGAAAACGGACCATTTTCCACATTTCTGAAGCATGACGTAATGGGGGGGTGTTATCTCTTTTGTCGAAAATCAGCCGTTTTTGCTCGAACATTAAATGCCTCCAAATGGTATTTAATTAACTTCCCGAGCCCCTGGAAGCATGAAAATCACTTTAAACATGCTAATTTTAGCTCTAACACTGATGATCCACCTACAAATGTGAACTGACGTTCAAAAATAAAACATTTGAAAACGGACCATTTTCCACATTTCTGAAGCATGACGTAATGGGGGGTGTTATCTCTTTTGTCGAAAATCAGCCGTTTTTGCTCGAACATTAAATGCCTCCAAATGGTATTTAATTCACTTCCCGAGCCCCTGGAAGCATGAAAATCACTTTAAACATGCTAATTTTAGCTCTAACACTGATGATCCACCTACAAATGTGAACTGACGTTCAAAAATAAAACATTTGAAAACGGACCATTTTCCACATTTCTGAAGCATGACGTAATGGGGGGGTGTTATCTCTTTTGTCGAAAATCAGCCGTTTTTGCTCGAACATTAAATGCCTCCAAATGGTATTTAATTAACTTCCCGGGGTGAAGAAACCCTTTTTGAGAACTCAGAGTGAGTAAATTGGCCATTTTCATGCACTTTTAACCATTCCATAAATCTTGTGTTTTGGGCCCCTGGAAGCATGAAAATCACTTTAAACATGCTAATTTTAGCTCTAACACTGATGATCCACCCACAAATGTGAACTGACGTTCAAAAATAAAACATTTGAAAACGGACCATTTTCCACATTTCTGAAGCATGACGTAATGGGGGGGTGTTATCTCTTTTGTCGAAAATCAGCCGTTTTTGCTCGAACATTAAATGCCTCCAAATGGTATTTAATTAACTTCCCGAGCCCCTGGAAGCATGAAAATCACTTTAAACATGCTAATTTTAGCTCTAACACTGATGATCCACCTACAAATGTGAACTGACGTTCAAAAATAAAACATTTGAAAACTGACCATTTTCCACATTTCTGAAGCATGACGTAATGGGGGGGTGTTATCTCTTTTGTCGAAAATCAGCCGTTTTTTGCTCGAACATTAAATGCCTCCAAATGGTATTTAATTAACTTCCCGGGGTGAAGAAACCCTTTTTGAGAACTCAGAGTGAGTAAATTGGCCATTTTCATGCACTTTTAACCATTCCATAAATCTTGTGTTTTGGGCCCCTGGAAGCATGAAAATCACTTTAAACATGCTAATTTTAGCTCTAACACTGATGATCCACCTACAAATGTGAACTGACGTTCAAAAATAAAACATTTGAAAACGGACCATTTTCCACATTTCTGAAGCATGACGTAATGGGGGGGTGTTATCTCTTTTGTCGAAAATCAGCCGTTTTTGCTCGAACATTAAATGCCTCCAAATGGTATTTAATTAACTTCCCGAGCCCCTGGAAGCATGAAAATCACTTTAAACATGCTAATTTTAGCTCTAACACTGATGATCCACCTACAAATGTGAACTGACGTTCAAAAATAAAACATTTGAAAACGGACCATTTTCCACATTTCTGAAGCATGACGTAATGGGGGGTGTTATCTCTTTTGTCGAAAATCAGCCGTTTTTGCTCGAACATTAAATGCCTCCAAATGGTATTTATTTCACTTCCCGGGGTGAAGAAACCCTTTTGAGAACTCAGAGTGAGTAAATTGGCCATTTTCATGCACTTTTAACCATTCCATAAATCTTGTGTTTTGGGCCCCTGGAAGCATGAAAATCACTTTAAACATGCTAATTTTAGCTCTAACACTGATGATCCACCTACAAATGTGAACTGACGTTCAAAAATAAAACATTTGAAAACGGACCATTTTCCACATTTCTGAAGCATGACGTAATGGGGGGGTGTTATCTCTTTTGTCGAAAATCAGCCGTTTTTGCTCGAACATTAAATGCCTCCAAATGGTATTTAATTAACTTCCCGAGCCCCTGGAAGCATGAAAATCACTTTAAACATGCTAATTTTAGCTCTAACACTGATGATCCACCTACAAATGTGAACTGACGTTCAAAAATAAAACATTTGAAAACGGACCATTTTCCACATTTCTGAAGCATGACGTAATGGGGGGTGTTATCTCTTTTGTCGAAAATCAGCCGTTTTTGCTCGAACATTAAATGCCTCCAAATGGTATTTAATTCACTTCCCGAGCCCCTGGAAGCATGAAAATCACTTTAAACATGCTAATTTTAGCTCTAACACTGATGATCCACCTACAAATGTGAACTGACGTTCAAAAATAAAACATTTGAAAACGGACCATTTTCCACATTTCTGAAGCATGACGTAATGGGGGGGTGTTATCTCTTTTGTCGAAAATCAGCCGTTTTTGCTCGAACATTAAATGCCTCCAAATGGTATTTAATTAACTTCCCGGGGTGAAGAAACCCTTTTTGAGAACTCAGAGTGAGTAAATTGGCCATTTTCATGCACTTTTAACCATTCCATAAATCTTGTGTTTTGGGCCCCTGGAAGCATGAAAATCACTTTAAACATGCTAATTTTAGCTCTAACACTGATGATCCACCCACAAATGTGAACTGATGTTCAAAAATAAAACATTTGAAAACGGACCATTTTCCACATTTCTGAAGCATGACGTAATGGGGGGGTGTTATCTCTTTTGTCGAAAATCAGCCGTTTTTGCTCGAACATTAAATGCCTCCAAATGGTATTTAATTAACTTCCCGAGCCCCTGGAAGCATGAAAATCACTTTAAACATGCTAATTTTAGCTCTAACACTGATGATCCACCTACAAATGTGAACTGACGTTCAAAAATAAAACATTTGAAAACTGACCATTTTCCACATTTCTGAAGCATGACGTAATGGGGGGGTGTTATCTCTTTTGTCGAAAATCAGCCGTTTTTTGCTCGAACATTAAATGCCTCCAAATGGTATTTAATTAACTTCCCGGGGTGAAGAAACCCTTTTTGAGAACTCAGAGTGAGTAAATTGGCCATTTTCATGCACTTTTAACCATTCCATAAATCTTGTGTTTTGGGCCCCTGGAAGCATGAAAATCACTTTAAACATGCTAATTTTAGCTCTAACACTGATGATCCACCTACAAATGTGAACTGACGTTCAAAAATAAAACATTTGAAAACGGACCATTTTCCACATTTCTGAAGCATGACGTAATGGGGGGGTGTTATCTCTTTTGTCGAAAATCAGCCGTTTTTGCTCGAACATTAAATGCCTCCAAATGGTATTTAATTAACTTCCCGAGCCCCTGGAAGCATGAAAATCACTTTAAACATGCTAATTTTAGCTCTAACACTGATGATCCACCTACAAATGTGAACTGACGTTCAAAAATAAAACATTTGAAAACGGACCATTTTCCACATTTCTGAAGCATGACGTAATGGGGGGTGTTATCTCTTTTGTCGAAAATCAGCCGTTTTTGCTCGAACATTAAATGCCTCCAAATGGTATTTATTTCACTTCCCGGGGTGAAGAAACCCTTTTTGAGAACTCAGAGTGAGTAAATTGGCCATTTTCATGCACTTTTAACCATTCCATAAATCTTGTGTTTTGGGCCCCTGGAAGCATGAAAATCACTTTAAACATGCTAATTTTAGCTCTAACACTGATGATCCACCTACAAATGTGAACTGACGTTCAAAAATAAAACATTTGAAAACGGACCATTTTCCACATTTCTGAAGCATGACGTAATGGGGGGGTGTTATCTCTTTTGTCGAAAATCAGCCGTTTTTGCTCGAACATTAAATGCCTCCAAATGGTATTTAATTAACTTCCCGAGCCCCTGGAAGCATGAAAATCACTTTAAACATGCTAATTTTAGCTCTAACACTGATGATCCACCTACAAATGTGAACTGACGTTCAAAAATAAAACATTTGAAAACGGACCATTTTCCACATTTCTGAAGCATGACGTAATGGGGGGTGTTATCTCTTTTGTCGAAAATCAGCCGTTTTTGCTCGAACATTAAATGCCTCCAAATGGTATTTAATTCACTTCCCGAGCCCCTGGAAGCATGAAAATCACTTTAAACATGCTAATTTTAGCTCTAACACTGATGATCCACCTACAAATGTGAACTGACGTTCAAAAATAAAACATTTGAAAACGGACCATTTTCCACATTTCTGAAGCATGACGTAATGGGGGGGTGTTATCTCTTTTGTCGAAAATCAGCCGTTTTTGCTCGAACATTAAATGCCTCCAAATGGTATTTAATTAACTTCCCGGGGTGAAGAAACCCTTTTTGAGAACTCAGAGTGAGTAAATTGGCCATTTTCATGCACTTTTAACCATTCCATAAATCTTGTGCTTTGGGCCCCTGGAAGCATGAAAATCACTTTAAACATGCTAATTTTAGCTCTAACACTGATGATCCACCCACAAATGTGAACTGATGTTCAAAAATAAAACATTTGAAAACGGACCATTTTCCACATTTCTGAAGCATGACGTAATGGGGGGGTGTTATCTCTTTTGTCGAAAATCAGCCGTTTTTGCTCGAACATTAAATGCCTCCAAATGGTATTTAATTAACTTCCCGAGCCCCTGGAAGCATGAAAATCACTTTAAACATGCTAATTTTAGCTCTAACACTGATGATCCACCTACAAATGTGAACTGACGTTCAAAAATAAAACATTTGAAAACTGACCATTTTCCACATTTCTGAAGCATGACGTAATGGGGGGGTGTTATCTCTTTTGTCGAAAATCAGCCGTTTTTTGCTCGAACATTAAATGCCTCCAAATGGTATTTAATTAACTTCCCGGGGTGAAGAAACCCTTTTTGAGAACTCAGAGTGAGTAAATTGGCCATTTTCATGCACTTTTAACCATTCCATAAATCTTGTGTTTTGGGCCCCTGGAAGCATGAAAATCACTTTAAACATGCTAATTTTAGCTCTAACACTGATGATCCACCTACAAATGTGAACTGACGTTCAAAAATAAAACATTTGAAAACGGACCATTTTCCACATTTCTGAAGCATGACGTAATGGGGGGGTGTTATCTCTTTTGTCGAAAATCAGCCGTTTTTGCTCGAACATTAAATGCCTCCAAATGGTATTTAATTAACTTCCCGAGCCCCTGGAAGCATGAAAATCACTTTAAACATGCTAATTTTAGCTCTAACACTGATGATCCACCTACAAATGTGAACTGACGTTCAAAAATAAAACATTTGAAAACGGACCATTTTCCACATTTCTGAAGCATGACGTAATGGGGGGTGTTATCTCTTTTGTCGAAAATCAGCCGTTTTTGCTCGAACATTAAATGCCTCCAAATGGTATTTATTTCACTTCCCGGGGTGAAGAAACCCTTTTTGAGAACTCAGAGTGAGTAAATTGGCCATTTTCATGCACTTTTAACCATTCCATAAATCTTGTGTTTTGGGCCCCTGGAAGCATGAAAATCACTTTAAACATGCTAATTTTAGCTCTAACACTGATGATCCACCTACAAATGTGAACTGACGTTCAAAAATAAAACATTTGAAAACGGACCATTTTCCACATTTCTGAAGCATGACGTAATGGGGGGGTGTTATCTCTTTTGTCGAAAATCAGCCGTTTTTGCTCGAACATTAAATGCCTCCAAATGGTATTTATTTAACTTCCCGAGCCCCTGGAAGCATGAAAATCACTTTAAACATGCAAATTTTAGCTCTAACACTGATGATCCACCTACAAATGTGAACTGACGTTCAAAAATAAAACATTTGAAAACGGACCATTTTCCACATTTCTGAAGCATGACGTAATGGGGGGGTGTTATCTCTTTTGTCGAAAATCAGCCGTTTTTGCTCGAACATTAAATGCCTCCAAATGGTATTTAATTCACTTCCCGAGCCCCTGGAAGCATGAAAATCACTTTAAACATGCTAATTTTAGCTCTAACACTGATGATCCACCTACAAATGTGAACTGACGTTCAAAAATAAAACATTTGAAAACGGACCATTTTCCACATTTCTGAAGCATGACGTAATGGGGGGGGTGTTATCTCTTTTGTCGAAAATCAGCCGTTTTTGCTCGAACATTAAATGCCTCCAAATGGTATTTATTTCACTTCCCGAGCCCCTGGAAGCATGAAAATCACTTTAAACATGCTCATTTTAGCTCTAACACTGATGATCCACCTACAAATGTGAACTGACGTTCAAAAATAAAACATTTAAAAACGGACCATTTTCCACATTTCTGAAGCATGACGTAATGGGGGGGGTTATCTCTTTTGTCGAAAATCAGCCGTTTTTGCTCGAACATTAAATGCCTCCAAATGGTATTTAATTAACTTCCCGAGCCCCTGGAAGCATGAAAATCACTTTAAACATGCTAATTTTAGCTCTAACACTGATGATCCACCTACAAATGTGAACTGACGTTCAAAAATAAAACATTTGAAAACGGACCATTTTCCACATTTCTGAAGCATGACGTAATGGGGGGTGTTATCTCTTTTGTCGAAAATCAGCCGTTTTTGCTCGAACATTAAATGCCTCCAAATGGTATTTATTTCACTTCCCGGGGTGAAGAAACCCTTTTTGAGAACTCAGAGTGAGTAAATTGGCCATTTTCATGCACTTTTAACCATTCCATAAATCTTGTGTTTTGGGCCCCTGGAAGCATGAAAATCACTTTAAACATGCTAATTTTAGCTCTAACACTGATGATCCACCTACAAATGTGAACTGACGTTCAAAAATAAAACATTTGAAAACGGACCATTTTCCACATTTCTGAAGCATGACGTAATGGGGGGGTGTTATCTCTTTTGTCGAAAATCAGCCGTTTTTGCTCGAACATTAAATGCCTCCAAATGGTATTTAATTAACTTCCCGAGCCCCTGGAAGCATGAAAATCACTTTAAACATGCTAATTTTAGCTCTAACACTGATGATCCACCTACAAATGTGAACTGACGTTCAAAAATAAAACATTTGAAAACGGACCATTTTCCACATTTCTGAAGCATGACGTAATGGGGGGTGTTATCTCTTTTGTCGAAAATCAGCCGTTTTTGCTCGAACATTAAATGCCTCCAAATGGTATTTAATTCACTTCCCGAGCCCCTGGAAGCATGAAAATCACTTTAAACATGCTAATTTTAGCTCTAACACTGATGATCCACCTACAAATGTGAACTGACGTTCAAAAATAAAACATTTGAAAACGGACCATTTTCCACATTTCTGAAGCATGACGTAATGGGGGGGTGTTATCTCTTTTGTCGAAAATCAGCCGTTTTTGCTCGAACATTAAATGCCTCCAAATGGTATTTAATTAACTTCCCGGGGTGAAGAAACCCTTTTTGAGAACTCAGAGTGAGTAAATTGGCCATTTTCATGCACTTTTAACCATTCCATAAATCTTGTGTTTTGGGCCCCTGGAAGCATGAAAATCACTTTAAACATGCTAATTTTAGCTCTAACACTGATGATCCACCCACAAATGTGAACTGATGTTCAAAAATAAAACATTTGAAAACGGACCATTTTCCACATTTCTGAAGCATGACGTAATGGGGGGGTGTTATCTCTTTTGTCGAAAATCAGCCGTTTTTGCTCGAACATTAAATGCCTCCAAATGGTATTTAATTAACTTCCCGAGCCCCTGGAAGCATGAAAATCACTTTAAACATGCTAATTTTAGCTCTAACACTGATGATCCACCTACAAATGTGAACTGACGTTCAAAAATAAAACATTTGAAAACTGACCATTTTCCACATTTCTGAAGCATGACGTAATGGGGGGGTGTTATCTCTTTTGTCGAAAATCAGCCGTTTTTTGCTCGAACATTAAATGCCTCCAAATGGTATTTAATTAACTTCCCGGGGTGAAGAAACCCTTTTTGAGAACTCAGAGTGAGTAAATTGGCCATTTTCATGCACTTTTAACCATTCCATAAATCTTGTGTTTTGGGCCCCTGGAAGCATGAAAATCACTTTAAACATGCTAATTTTAGCTCTAACACTGATGATCCACCTACAAATGTGAACTGACGTTCAAAAATAAAACATTTGAAAACGGACCATTTTCCACATTTCTGAAGCATGACGTAATGGGGGGGTGTTATCTCTTTTGTCGAAAATCAGCCGTTTTTGCTCGAACATTAAATGCCTCCAAATGGTATTTAATTAACTTCCCGAGCCCCTGGAAGCATGAAAATCACTTTAAACATGCTAATTTTAGCTCTAACACTGATGATCCACCTACAAATGTGAACTGACGTTCAAAAATAAAACATTTGAAAACGGACCATTTTCCACATTTCTGAAGCATGACGTAATGGGGGGTGTTATCTCTTTTGTCGAAAATCAGCCGTTTTTGCTCGAACATTAAATGCCTCCAAATGGTATTTATTTCACTTCCCGGGGTGAAGAAACCCTTTTTGAGAACTCAGAGTGAGTAAATTGGCCATTTTCATGCACTTTTAACCATTCCATAAATCTTGTGTTTTGGGCCCCTGGAAGCATGAAAATCACTTTAAACATGCTAATTTTAGCTCTAACACTGATGATCCACCTACAAATGTGAACTGACGTTCAAAAATAAAACATTTGAAAACGGACCATTTTCCACATTTCTGAAGCATGACGTAATGGGGGGGTGTTATCTCTTTTGTCGAAAATCAGCCGTTTTTGCTCGAACATTAAATGCCTCCAAATGGTATTTAATTAACTTCCCGAGCCCCTGGAAGCATGAAAATCACTTTAAACATGCTAATTTTAGCTCTAACACTGATGATCCACCTACAAATGTGAACTGACGTTCAAAAATAAAACATTTGAAAACGGACCATTTTCCACATTTCTGAAGCATGACGTAATGGGGGGTGTTATCTCTTTTGTCGAAAATCAGCCGTTTTTGCTCGAACATTAAATGCCTCCAAATGGTATTTAATTCACTTCCCGAGCCCCTGGAAGCATGAAAATCACTTTAAACATGCTAATTTTAGCTCTAACACTGATGATCCACCTACAAATGTGAACTGACGTTCAAAAATAAAACATTTGAAAACGGACCATTTTCCACATTTCTGAAGCATGACGTAATGGGGGGGTGTTATCTCTTTTGTCGAAAATCAGCCGTTTTTGCTCGAACATTAAATGCCTCCAAATGGTATTTAATTAACTTCCCGGGGTGAAGAAACCCTTTTTGAGAACTCAGAGTGAGTAAATTGGCCATTTTCATGCACTTTTAACCATTCCATAAATCTTGTGTTTTGGGCCCCTGGAAGCATGAAAATCACTTTAAACATGCTAATTTTAGCTCTAACACTGATGATCCACCCACAAATGTGAACTGATGTTCAAAAATAAAACATTTGAAAACGGACCATTTTCCACATTTCTGAAGCATGACGTAATGGGGGGGTGTTATCTCTTTTGTCGAAAATCAGCCGTTTTTGCTCGAACATTAAATGCCTCCAAATGGTATTTAATTAACTTCCCGAGCCCCTGGAAGCATGAAAATCACTTTAAACATGCTAATTTTAGCTCTAACACTGATGATCCACCTACAAATGTGAACTGACGTTCAAAAATAAAACATTTGAAAACTGACCATTTTCCACATTTCTGAAGCATGACGTAATGGGGGGGTGTTATCTCTTTTGTCGAAAATCAGCCGTTTTTTGCTCGAACATTAAATGCCTCCAAATGGTATTTAATTAACTTCCCGGGGTGAAGAAACCCTTTTTGAGAACTCAGAGTGAGTAAATTGGCCATTTTCATGCACTTTTAACCATTCCATAAATCTTGTGTTTTGGGCCCCTGGAAGCATGAAAATCACTTTAAACATGCTAATTTTAGCTCTAACACTGATGATCCACCTACAAATGTGAACTGACGTTCAAAAATAAAACATTTGAAAACGGACCATTTTCCACATTTCTGAAGCATGACGTAATGGGGGGGTGTTATCTCTTTTGTCGAAAATCAGCCGTTTTTGCTCGAACATTAAATGCCTCCAAATGGTATTTAATTAACTTCCCGAGCCCCTGGAAGCATGAAAATCACTTTAAACATGCTAATTTTAGCTCTAACACTGATGATCCACCTACAAATGTGAACTGACGTTCAAAAATAAAACATTTGAAAACGGACCATTTTCCACATTTCTGAAGCATGACGTAATGGGGGGTGTTATCTCTTTTGTCGAAAATCAGCCGTTTTTGCTCGAACATTAAATGCCTCCAAATGGTATTTATTTCACTTCCCGGGGTGAAGAAACCCTTTTTGAGAACTCAGAGTGAGTAAATTGGCCATTTTCATGCACTTTTAACCATTCCATAAATCTTGTGTTTTGGGCCCCTGGAAGCATGAAAATCACTTTAAACATGCTAATTTTAGCTCTAACACTGATGATCCACCTACAAATGTGAACTGACGTTCAAAAATAAAACATTTGAAAACGGACCATTTTCCACATTTCTGAAGCATGACGTAATGGGGGGGTGTTATCTCTTTTGTCGAAAATCAGCCGTTTTTGCTCGAACATTAAATGCCTCCAAATGGTATTTAATTAACTTCCCGAGCCCCTGGAAGCATGAAAATCACTTTAAACATGCTAATTTTAGCTCTAACACTGATGATCCACCTACAAATGTGAACTGACGTTCAAAAATAAAACATTTGAAAACGGACCATTTTCCACATTTCTGAAGCATGACGTAATGGGGGGGTGTTATCTCTTTTGTCGAAAATCAGCCGTTTTTGCTCGAACATTAAATGCCTCCCAATGGTATTTATTTCACTTCCCGGGGTGAAGAAACCCTTTTTGAGAACTCAGAGTGAGTAAATTGGCCATTTTCATGCACTTTTAACCATTCCATAAATCTTGTGTTTTGGGCCCCTGGAAGCATGAAAATCACTTTAAACATGCTAATTTTAGCTCTAACACTGATGATCCACCTACAAATGTGAACTGACGTTCAAAAATAAAACATTTGAAAACGGACCATTTTCCACATTTCTGAAGCATGACGTAATGGGGGGGTGTTATCTCTTTTGTCGAAAATCAGCCGTTTTTGCTCGAACATTAAATGCCTCCAAATGGTATTTATTTCACTTCCCGGGGTGAAGAAACCCTTTTTGAGAACTCAGAGTGAGTAAATTGGCCATTTTCATGCACTTTTAACCATTCCATAAATCTTGTGTTTTGGGGCCCTGGAAGCATGAAAATCACTTTAAACATGCTAATTTTAGCTCTAACACTGATGATCCACCTACAAATGTGAACTGACGTTCAAAAATAAAACATTTGAAAACGGACCATTTTCCACATTTCTGAAGCATGACGTAATGGGGGGGTGTTATCTCTTTTGTCGAAAATCAGCCGTTTTTGCTCGAACATTAAATGCCTCCAAATGGTATTTAATTAACTTCCCGAGCCCCTGGAAGCATGAAAATCACTTTAAACATGCTAATTTTAGCTCTAACACTGATGATCCACCTACAAATGTGAACTGACGTTCAAAAATAAAACATTTGAAAACGGACCATTTTCCACATTTCTGAAGCATGACGTAATGGGGGGTGTTATCTCTTTTGTCGAAAATCAGCCGTTTTTGCTCGAACATTAAATGCCTCCAAATGGTATTTAATTCACTTCCCGAGCCCCTGGAAGCATGAAAATCACTTTAAACATGCTAATTTTAGCTCTAACACTGATGATCCACCTACAAATGTGAACTGACGTTCAAAAATAAAACATTTGAAAACGGACCATTTTCCACATTTCTGAAGCATGACGTAATGGGGGGGTGTTATCTCTTTTGTCGAAAATCAGCCGTTTTTGCTCGAACATTAAATGCCTCCAAATGGTATTTAATTAACTTCCCGGGGTGAAGAAACCCTTTTTGAGAACTCAGAGTGAGTAAATTGGCCATTTTCATGCACTTTTAACCATTCCATAAATCTTGTGTTTTGGGCCCCTGGAAGCATGAAAATCACTTTAAACATGCTAATTTTAGCTCTAACACTGATGATCCACCCACAAATGTGAACTGACGTTCAAAAATAAAACATTTGAAAACGGACCATTTTCCACATTTCTGAAGCATGACGTAATGGGGGGGTGTTATCTCTTTTGTCGAAAATCAGCCGTTTTTGCTCGAACATTAAATGCCTCCAAATGGTATTTAATTAACTTCCCGAGCCCCTGGAAGCATGAAAATCACTTTAAACATGCTAATTTTAGCTCTAACACTGATGATCCACCTACAAATGTGAACTGACGTTCAAAAATAAAACATTTGAAAACGGACCATTTTCCACATTTCTGAAGCATGACGTAATGGGGGGGTGTTATCTCTTTTGTCGAAAATCAGCCGTTTTTTGCTCGAACATTAAATGCCTCCAAATGGTATTTAATTAACTTCCCGGGGTGAAGAAACCCTTTTTGAGAACTCAGAGTGAGTAAATTGGCCATTTTCATGCACTTTTAACCATTCCATAAATCTTGTGTTTTGGGCCCCTGGAAGCATGAAAATCACTTTAAACATGCTAATTTTAGCTCTAACACTGATGATCCACCTACAAATGTGAACTGACGTTCAAAAATAAAACATTTGAAAACGGACCATTTTCCACATTTCTGAAGCATGACGTAATGGGGGGGTGTTATCTCTTTTGTCGAAAATCAGCCGTTTTTGCTCGAACATTAAATGCCTCCAAATGGTATTTAATTAACTTCCCGAGCCCCTGGAAGCATGAAAATCACTTTAAACATGCTAATTTTAGCTCTAACACTGATGATCCACCTACAAATGTGAACTGACGTTCAAAAATAAAACATTTGAAAACGGACCATTTTCCACATTTCTGAAGCATGACGTAATGGGGGGTGTTATCTCTTTTGTCGAAAATCAGCCGTTTTTGCTCGAACATTAAATGCCTCCAAATGGTATTTATTTCACTTCCCGGGGTGAAGAAACCCTTTTTGAGAACTCAGAGTGAGTAAATTGGCCATTTTCATGCACTTTTAACCATTCCATAAATCTTGTGTTTTGGGCCCCTGGAAGCATGAAAATCACTTTAAACATGCTAATTTTAGCTCTAACACTGATGATCCACCTACAAATGTGAACTGACGTTCAAAAATAAAACATTTGAAAACGGACCATTTTCCACATTTCTGAAGCATGACGTAATGGGGGGGTGTTATCTCTTTTGTCGAAAATCAGCCGTTTTTGCTCGAACATTAAATGCCTCCAAATGGTATTTAATTAACTTCCCGAGCCCCTGGAAGCATGAAAATCACTTTAAACATGCTAATTTTAGCTCTAACACTGATGATCCACCTACAAATGTGAACTGACGTTCAAAAATAAAACATTTGAAAACGGACCATTTTCCACATTTCTGAAGCATGACGTAATGGGGGGGTGTTATCTCTTTTGTCGAAAATCAGCCGTTTTTGCTCGAACATTAAATGCCTCCCAATGGTATTTATTTCACTTCCCGGGGTGAAGAAACCCTTTTTGAGAACTCAGAGTGAGTAAATTGGCCATTTTCATGCACTTTTAACCATTCCATAAATCTTGTGTTTTGGGCCCCTGGAAGCATGAAAATCACTTTAAACATGCTAATTTTAGCTCTAACACTGATGATCCACCTACAAATGTGAACTGACGTTCAAAAATAAAACATTTGAAAACGGACCATTTTCCACATTTCTGAAGCATGACGTAATGGGGGGGTGTTATCTCTTTTGTCGAAAATCAGCCGTTTTTGCTCGAACATTAAATGCCTCCAAATGGTATTTATTTCACTTCCCGGGGTGAAGAAACCCTTTTTGAGAACTCAGAGTGAGTAAATTGGCCATTTTTATGCACTTTTAACCATTCCATAAATCTTGTGTTTTGGGCCCCTGGAAGCATGAAAATCACTTTAAACATGCTAATTTTAGCTCTAACACTGATGATCCACCTACAAATGTGAACTGACGTTCAAAAATAAAACATTTGAAAACGGACCATTTTCCACATTTTCCACATTTCTGAAGCATGACGTAATGGGGGGGTGTTATCTCTTTTGTCGAAAATCAGCCGTTTTTGCTCGAAAATTAAATGCCTCCAAATGGTATTTAATTAACTTCCCGAGCCCCTGGAAGCATGAAAATCACTTTAAACATGCTAATTTTAGCTCTAACACTAATGATCCACCTACAAATGTGAACTGACGTTCAAAAATAAAACATTTGAAAACGGACCATTTTCCACATTTCTGAAGCATGACGTAATGGGGGGGTGTTATCTCTTTTGTCGAAAATCAGCCGTTTTTGCTCGAACATTAAATGCCTCCAAATGGTATTTATTTCACTTCCCGAGCCCCTGGAAGCATGAAAATCACTTTAAACATGCTAATTTTAGCTCTAACACTGATGATCCACCTACAAATGTGAACTGACGTTAAAAAATAAAACATTTGAAAACGGACCATTTTCCACATTTCTGAAGCATGACGTAATGGGGGGGTGTTATCTCTTTTGTCGAAAATCAGCCGTTTTTGCTCGAACATTAAATGCCTCCAAATGGTATTTAATTAACTTCCCGAGCCCCTGGAAGCATGAAAATCACTTTAAACATGCTAATTTTAGCTCTAACACTGATGATCCACCTACAAATGTGAACTGACGTTCAAAAATAAAACATTTGAAAACGGACCATTTTCCACATTTCTGAAGCATGACGTAATGGGGGGGTGTTATCTCTTTTGTCGAAAATCAGCCGTTTTTGCTCGAACATTAAATGCCTCCAAATGGTATTTATTTCACTTCCCGAGCCCCTGGAAGCATGAAAATCACTTTAAACATGCTAATTTTAGCTCTAACACTGATGATCCACCTACAAATGTGAACTGACGTTCAAAAATAAAACATTTGAAAACGGACCATTTTCCACATTTCTGAAGCATGACGTAATGGGGGGGTGTTATCTCTTTTGTCGAAAATCAGCCGTTTTTGCTCGAACATTAAATGCCTCCAAATGGTATTTAATTAACTTCCTGAGCCCCCGGAAGCATGAAAATCACTTTAAACATGCTAATTTTAGCTCTAACACTGATGATCCACCTACAAATGTGAACTGACGTTCAAAAATAAAACATTTGAAAACGGACCATTTTCCACATTTCTGAAGCATGACGTAATGGGGGGGTGTTATCTCTTTTGTCGAAAATCAGCCGTTTTTGCTCGAACATTAAATGCCTCCAAATGGTATTTATTTCACTTCCCGGGGTGAAGAAACCCTTTTTGAGAACTCAGAGTGAGTAAATTGGCCATTTTCATGCACTTTTAACCATTCCATAAATCTTGTGTTTTGGGCCCCTGGAAGCATGAAAATCACTTTAGACATGCTAATTTTAGCTCTAACACTGATGATCCACCTACAAATGTGAACTGACGTTCAAAAATAAAACATTTGAAAACGGACCATTTTCCACATTTCTGAAGCATGACGTAATGGGGGGGTGTTATCTCTTTTGTCGAAAATCAGCCGTTTTTGCTCGAACATTAAATGCCTCCAAATGGTATTTAATTAACTTCCAGAGCCCCTGGAAGCATGAAAGTCACTTTAAACATGCTAATTTTAGCTCTAACACTGATGATCCACCTACAAATGTGAACTGACGTTCAAAAATAAAACATTTGAAAACGGACCATTTTCCACATTTCTGAAGCATGACGTAATGGGGGGGGTGTTATCTCTTTTGTCGAAAATCAGCCGTTTTTGCTCGAACATTAAATGCCTCCAAATGGTATTTAATTAACTTCCCAAGCCCCTGGAAGCATGAAAATCACTTTAAACATGCTAATTTTAGCTCTAACACTGATGATCCACTACAAATGTGAACTGACGTTCAAAAATAAAACATTTGAAAACGGACCATTTTCCACATTTCTGAAGCATGACGTAATGGGGGGGTGTTATCTCTTTTGTCGAAAATCAGCCGTTTTTGCTCGAACATTAAATGCCTCCAAATGGTATTTATTTCACTTCCCGAGCCCCTGGAAGCATGAAAATCACTTTAAACATGCTAATTTCAGCTCTAACACTGATGATCCACCTACAAATGTGAACTGACGTTCAAAAATAAAACATTTGAAAACGGACCATTTTCCACATTTCTGAAGCATGACGTAATGGGGGGGTGTTATCTCTTTTGTCGAAAATCAGCCGTTTTTGCTCGAACATTAAATGCCTCCAAATGGTATTTAATTAACTTCCCGAGCCCCTGGAAGCATGAAAATCACTTTAAACATGCTAATTTTAGCTCTAACACTGATGATCCACCTACAAATGTGAACTGACGTTCAAAAATAAAACATTTGAAAACGGACCATTTTCCACATTTCTGAAGCATGACGTAATGGGGGGGTGTTATCTCTTTTGTCGAAAATCAGCCGTTTTTGCTCGAACATTAAATGCCTCCAAATGGTATTTATTTCACTTCCCGGGGTGAAGAAACCCTTTTTGAGAACTCAGAGTGAGTAAATTGGCCATTTTCATGCACTTTTAACCATTCCATAAATCTTGTGTTTTGGGCCCCTGGAAGCATGAAAATCACTTTAAACATGCTAATTTTAGCTCTAACACTGATGATCCACCTACAAATGTGAACTGACGTTCAAAAATAAAACATTTGAAAACGGACCATTTTCCACATTTCTGAAGCATGACGTAATGGGGGGGTGTTATCTCTTTTGTCGAAAATCAGCCGTTTTTGCTCGAACATTAAATGCCTCCAAATGGTATTTAATTAACTTCCCGAGCCCCTGGAAGCATGAAAATCACTTTAAACATGCTAATTTTAGCTCTAACACTGATGATCCACCTACAAATGTGAACTGACGTTCAAAAATAAAACATTTGAAAACGGACCATTTTCCACATTTCTGAAGCATGACGTAATGGGGGGTGTTATCTCTTTTGTCGAAAATCAGCCGTTTTTGCTCGAACATTAAATGCCTCCAAATGGTATTTAATTAACTTCCCGGGGTGAAGAAACCCTTTTTGAGAACTCAGAGTGAGTAAATTGGCCATTTTCATGTACTTTTAACCATTCCATAAATCTTGTGTTTTGGGCCCCTGGAAGCATGAAAATCACTTTAAACATGCTAATTTTAGCTCTAACACTGATGATCCACCTACAAATGTGAACTGACGTTCAAAAATAAAACATTGGAAAACGGACCATTTTCCACATTTCTGAAGCATGACGTAATGGGGGGGTGTTATCTCTTTTGTCGAAAATCAGTCGTTTTTGCTCGAACATTAAATGCCTCCAAATGGTATTTATTTAACTTCCCGAGCCCCTGGAAGCATGAAAATCACTTTAAACATGCAAATTTTAGCTCTAACACTGATGATCCACCTACAAATGTGAACTGACGTTCAAAAATAAAACATTTGAAAACGGACCATTTTCCACATTTCTGAAGCATGACGTAATGGGGGGGTGTTATCTCTTTTGTCGAAAATCAGCCGTTTTTGCTCGAACATTAAATGCCTCCAAATGGTATTTAATTCACTTCCCGAGCCCCTGGAAGCATGAAAATCACTTTAAACATGCTAATTTTAGCTCTAACACTGATGATCCACCTACAAATGTGAACTGACGTTCAAAAATAAAACATTTGAAAACGGACCATTTTCCACATTTCTGAAGCATGACGTAATGGGGGGGGTGTTATCTCTTTTGTCGAAAATCAGCCGTTTTTGCTCGAACATTAAATGCCTCCAAATGGTATTTATTTCACTTCCCGAGCCCCTGGAAGCATGAAAATCACTTTAAACATGCTAATTTTAGCTCTAACACTGATGATCCACCTACAAATGTGAACTGACGTTCAAAAATAAAACATTTGAAAACGGACCATTTTCCACATTTCTGAAGCATGACGTAATGGGGGGGGTTATCTCTTTTGTCGAAAATCAGCCGTTTTTGCTCGAACATTAAATGCCTCCAAATGGTATTTAATTAACTTCCCGAGCCCCTGGAAGCATGAAAATCACTTTAAACATGCTAATTTTAGCTCTAACACTGATGATCCACCTACAAATGTGAACTGACGTTCAAAAATAAAACATTTGAAAACGGACCATTTTCCACATTTCTGAAGCATGACGTAATGGGGGGGTGTTATCTCTTTTGTCGAAAATCAGCCGTTTTAGCTCGAACATTAAATGCCTCCAAATGGTATTTATTTCACTTCCCGGGGTGAAGAAACCCTTTTTGAGAACTCAGAGTGAGTAAATTGGCCATTTTCATGCACTTTTAACCATTCCATAAATCTTGTGTTTTGGGCCCCTGGAAGCATGAAAATCACTTTAAACATGCTAATTTTAGCTCTAACACTGATGATCCACCTACAAATGTGAACTGACGTTCAAAAATAAAACATTTGAAAACTGACCATTTTCCACATTTCTGAAGCATGACGTAATGGGGGGGTGTTATCTCTTTTGTCGAAAATCAGCCTTTTTTGCTCGAACATTAAATGCCTCCAAATGGTATTTAATTAACTTCCAGAGCCCCTGGAAGCATGAAAAACACTTTAAACATGCTAATTTTAGCTCTAACACTGATGATCCACCTACAAATGTGAACTGACGTTCAAAAATAAAACATTTGAAAACGGACCATTTTCCACATTTCTGAAGCATGACGTAATGGGGGGGTGTTATCTCTTTTGTCGAAAATCAGCCGTTTTTGCTCGAACATTAAATGCCTCCAAATGGTATTTAATTAACTTCCCGGGGTGAAGAAACCCTTTTTGAGAACTCAGAGTGAGTAAATTGGCCATTTTCATGTACTTTTAACCATTCCATAAATCTTGTGTTTTGGGCCCCTGGAAGCATGAAAATCACTTTAAACATGCTAATTTTAGCTCTAACACTGATGATCCACCTACAAATGTGAACTGACGTTCAAAAATAAAACATTTGAAAACGGACCATTTTCCACATTTCTGAAGCATGACGTAATGGGGGGGTGTTATCTCTTTTGTCGAAAATCAGCCGTTTTTGCTCGAACATTAAATGCCTCCAAATGGTATTTAATTAACTTCCCGAGCCCCTGGAAGCATGAAAATCACTTTAAACATGCTAATTTTAGCTCTAACACTGATGATCCACCTACAAATGTGAACTGACGTTCAAAAATAAAACATTTGAAAACGGACCATTTTCCACATTTCTGAAGCATGACGTAATGGGGGGGTGTTATCTCTTTTGTCGAAAATCAGCCGTTTTTGCTCGAACATTAAATGCCTCCAAATGGTATTTAATTAACTTCCCGAGCCCCTGGAAGCATGAAAATCACTTTAAACATGCTAATTTTAGCTCTAACACTGATGATCCACCTACAAATGTGAACTGACGTTCAAAAATAAAACATTTGAAAACGGACCATTTTCCACATTTCTGAAGCATGACGTAATGGGGGGGTGTTATCTCTTTTGTCGAAAATCAGCCGTTTTTGCTCGAACATTAAATGCCTCCAAATGGCTTCCCGAGCCCCTGGAAGCATGAAAATCACTTTAAACATGCTAATTTTAGCTCTAACACTGATGATCCACCTACAAATGTGAACTGACGTTCAAAAATAAAACATTTGAAAACGGACCATTTTCCACATTTCTGAAACATGACGTAATGGGGGGGTGTTATCTCTTTTGTCGAAAATCAGCCGTTTTTGCTCGAACATTAAATGCCTCCAAATGGTATTTAATTAACTTCCCGAGCCCCTGGAAGCATGAAAATCACTTTAAACATGCTAATTTTAGCTCTAACACTGATGATCCACCTACAAATGTGAACTGACGTTCAAAAATAAAACATTTGAAAACGGACCATTTTCCACATTTCTGAAGCATGACGTAATGGGGGGTGTTATCTCTTTTGTCGAAAATCAGCCGTTTTTGCTCGAACATTAAATGCCTCCAAATGGTATTTAATTCACTTCCCGAGCCCCTGGAAGCATGAAAATCACTTTAAACATGCTAATTTTAGCTCTAACACTGATGATCCACCTACAAATGTGAACTGACGTTCAAAAATAAAACATTTGAAAACGGACCATTTTCCACATTTCTGAAGCATGACGTAATGGGGGGGTGTTATCTCTTTTGTCGAAAATCAGCCGTTTTTGCTCGAACATTAAATGCCTCCAAATGGTATTTAATTAACTTCCCGAGCCCCTGGAAGCATGAAAATCACTTTAAACATGCTAATTTTAGCTCTAACACTGATGATCCACCTACAAATGTGAACTGACGTTCAAAAATAAAACATTTGAAAACGGACCATTTTCCACATTTCTGAAGCATGACGTAATGGGGGGGTGTTATCTCTTTTGTCGAAAATCAGCCGTTTTTGCTCGAACATTAAATGCCTCCAAATGGTATTTAATTAACTTCCCGGGGTGAAGAAACCCTTTTTGAGAACTCAGAGTGAGTAAATTGGCCATTTTCATGCACTTTTAACCATTCCATAAATCTTGTGTTTTGGGCCCCTGGAAGCATGAAAATCACTTTAAACATGCTAATTTTAGCTCTAACACTGATGATCCACCTACAAATGTGAACTGACGTTCAAAAATAAAACATTTGAAAACGGACCATTTTCCACATTTCTGAAGCATGACGTAATGGGGGGGTGTTATCTCTTTTGTCGAAAATCAGCCGTTTTTGCTCGAACATTAAATGCCTCCAAATGGTATTTAATTAACTTCCCGAGCCCCTGGAAGCATGAAAATCACTTTAAACATGCTAATTTTAGCTCTAACACTGATGATCCACCTACAAATGTGAACTGACGTTCAAAAATAAAACATTTGAAAACGGACCATTTTCCACATTTCTGAAGCATGACGTAATGGGGGGGTGTTATCTCTTTTGTCGAAAATCAGCCGTTTTTTGCTCGAACATTAAATGCCTCCAAATGGTATTTAATTAACTTCCCGGGGTGAAGAAACCCTTTTTGAGAACTCAGAGTGAGTAAATTGGCCATTTTCATGCACTTTTAACCATTCCATAAATCTTGTGTTTTGGGCCCCTGGAAGCATGAAAATCACTTTAAACATGCTAATTTTAGCTCTAACACTGATGATCCACCTACAAATGTGAACTGACGTTCAAAAATAAAACATTTGAAAACGGACCATTTTCCACATTTCTGAAGCATGACGTAATGGGGGGTGTTATCTCTTTTGTCGAAAATCAGCCGTTTTTGCTCGAACATTAAATGCCTCCAAATGGTATTTAATTAACTTCCCGAGCCCCTGGAAGCATGAAAATCACTTTAAACATGCTAATTTTAGCTCTAACACTGATGATCCACCTACAAATGTGAACTGACGTTCAAAAATAAAACATTTGAAAACTGACCATTTTCCACATTTCTGAAGCATGACGTAATGGGGGGTGTTATCTCTTTTGTCGAAAATCAGCCGTTTTTGCTCGAACATTAAATGCCTCCAAATGGTATTTATTTCACTTCCCGAGCCCCTGGAAGCATGAAAATCACTTTAAACATGCTAATTTTAGCTCTAACACTGATGATCCACCTACAAATGTGAACTGACGTTCAAAAATAAAACATTTGAAAACGGACCATTTTCCACATTTCTGAAGCATGACGTAATGGGGGGGTGTTATCTCTTTTGTCGAAAATCAGCCGTTTTTGCTCGAACATTAAATGCCTCCAAATGGTATTTAATTAACTTCCCGAGCCCCTGGAAGCATGAAAATCACTTTAAACATGCTAATTTTAGCTCTAACACTGATGATCCACCTACAAATGTGAACTGACGTTCAAAAATAAAACATTTGAAAACGGACCATTTTCCACATTTCTGAAGCATGACGTAATGGGGGGGGTGTTATCTCTTTTGTCGAAAATCAGCCGTTTTTGCTCGAACATTAAATGCCTCCAAATGGTATTTATTTCACTTCCCGGGGTGAAGAAACCCTTTTTGAGAACTCAGAGTGAGTAAATTGGCCATTTTCATGCACTTTTAACCATTCCATAAATCTTGTGTTTTGGGCCCCTGGAAGCATGAAAATCACTTTAAACATGCTAATTTTAGCTCTAACACTGATGATCCACCTACAAATGTGAACTGACGTTCAAAAATAAAACATTTGAAAACGGAACATTTTCCACATTTCTGAAGCATGACGTAATGGGGGGGTGTTATCTCTTTTGTCGAAAATCAGCCGTTTTTGCTCGAACATTAAATGCCTCCAAATGGTATTTAATTAACTTCCCGAGCCCCTGGAAGCATGAAAATCACTTTAAACATGCTAATTTTAGCTCTAACACTGATGATCCACCTACAAATGTGAACTGACGTTAAAAAAAAAAACATTTGAAAACGGACCATTTTCCACATTTCTGAAGCATGACGTAATGGGGGGGGTGTTATCTCTTTTGTCGAAAATCAGCCGTTTTTGCTCGAACATTAAATGCCTCCAAATGGTATTTAATTAACTTCCCGAGCCCCTGGAAGCATGAAAATCACTTTAAACATGCTAATTTTAGCTCTAACACTGATGATCCACCTACAAATGTGAACTGACGTTCAAAAATAAAACATTTGAAAACGGACCATTTTCCACATTTCTGAAGCATGACGTAATGGGGGGGGTGTTATCTCTTTTGTCGAAAATCAGCCGTTTTTGCTCGAACATTAAATGCCTCCAAATGGTATTTATTTCACTTCCCGGGGTGAAGAAACCCTTTTTGAGAACTCAGAGTGAGTAAATTGGCCATTTTCATGCACTTTTAACCATTCCATAAATCTTGTGTTTTGGGCCCCTGGAAGCATGAAAATCACTTTAAACATGCTAATTTTAGCTCTAACACTGATGATCCACCTACAAATGTGAACTGACGTTCAAAAATAAAACATTTGAAAACGGAACATTTTCCACATTTCTGAAGCATGACGTAATGGGGGGGTGTTATCTCTTTTGTCGAAAATCAGCCGTTTTTGCTCGAACATTAAATGCCTCCAAATGGTATTTAATTAACTTCCCGAGCCCCTGGAAGCATGAAAATCACTTTAAACATGCTAATTTTAGCTCTAACACTGATGATCCACCTACAAATGTGAACTGACGTTAAAAAAAAAACATTTGAAAACGGACCATTTTCCACATTTCTGAAGCATGACGTAATGGGGGGGTGTTATCTCTTTTGTCGAAAATCAGCAGTTTTTGCTCGAACATTAAATGCCTCCAAATGGTATTTATTTCACTTCCCGGGGTGAAGAAACCCTTTTTGAGAACTCAGAGTGAGTAAATTGGCCATTTTCATGCACTTTTAACCATTCCATAAATCTTGTGTTTTGGGCCCCTGGAAGCATGAAAATCACTTTAAACATGCTAATTTTAGCTCTAACACTGATGATCCACCTACAAATGTGAACTGACGTTCAAAAATAAAACATTTGAAAACGGACCATTTTCCACATTTCTGAAGCATGACGTAATGGGGGGGTGTTATCTCTTTTGTCGAAAATCAGCCGTTTTTGCTCGAACATTAAATGCCTCCAAATGGTATTTAATTAACTTCCCGAGCCCCTGGAAGCATGAAAATCACTTTAAACATGCTAATTTTAGCTCTAACACTGATGATCCACCTACAAATGTGAACTGACGTTCAAAAATAAAACATTTGAAAACGGACCATTTTCCACATTTCTGAAGCATGACGTAATGGGGGGTGTTATCTCTTTTGTCGAAAATCAGCCGTTTTTGCTCGAACATTAAATGCCTCCAAATGGTATTTAATTCACTTCCCGAGCCCCTGGAAGCATGAAAATCACTTTAAACATGCTAATTTTAGCTCTAACACTGATGATCCACCTACAAATGTGAACTGACGTTCAAAAATAAAACATTTGAAAACGGACCATTTTCCACATTTCTGAAGCATGACGTAATGGGGGGGTGTTATCTCTTTTGTCGAAAATCAGCCGTTTTTGCTCGAACATTAAATGCCTCCAAATGGTATTTAATTAACTTCCCGGGGTGAAGAAACCCTTTTTGAGAACTCAGAGTGAGTAAATTGGCCATTTTCATGCACTTTTAACCATTCCATAAATCTTGTGTTTTGGGCCCCTGGAAGCATGAAAATCACTTTAAACATGCTAATTTTAGCTCTAACACTGATGATCCACCCACAAATGTGAACTGACGTTCAAAAATAAAACATTTGAAAACGGACCATTTTCCACATTTCTGAAGCATGACGTAATGGGGGGGTGTTATCTCTTTTGTCGAAAATCAGCCGTTTTTGCTCGAACATTAAATGCCTCCAAATGGTATTTAATTAACTTCCCGAGCCCCTGGAAGCATGAAAATCACTTTAAACATGCTAATTTTAGCTCTAACACTGATGATCCACCTACAAATGTGAACTGACGTTCAAAAATAAAACATTTGAAAACGGACCATTTTCCACATTTCTGAAGCATGACGTAATGGGGGGGTGTTATCTCTTTTGTCGAAAATCAGCCGTTTTTTGCTCGAACATTAAATGCCTCCAAATGGTATTTAATTAACTTCCCGAGCCCCTGGAAGCATGAAAATCACTTTAAACATGCTAATTTTAGCTCTAACACTGATGATCCACCTACAAATGTGAACTGACGTTCAAAAATAAAACATTTGAAAACGGACCATTTTCCACATTTCTGAAGCATGACGTAATGGGGGGGGTGTTATCTCTTTTGTCGAAAATCAGCCGTTTTTGCTCGAACATTAAATGCCTCCAAATGGTATTTATTTCACTTCCCGGGGTGAAGAAACCCTTTTTGAGAACTCAGAGTGAGTAAATTGGCCATTTTCATGCACTTTTAACCATTCCATAAATCTTGTGTTTTGGGCCCCTGGAAGCATGAAAATCACTTTAAACATGCTAATTTTAGCTCTAACACTGATGATCCACCTACAAATGTGAACTGACGTTCAAAAATAAAACATTTGAAAACGGAACATTTTCCACATTTCTGAAGCATGACGTAATGGGGGGGTGTTATCTCTTTTGTCGAAAATCAGCCGTTTTTGCTCGAACATTAAATGCCTCCAAATGGTATTTAATTAACTTCCCGAGCCCCTGGAAGCATGAAAATCACTTTAAACATGCTAATTTTAGCTCTAACACTGATGATCCACCTACAAATGTGAACTGACGTTAAAAAAAAAAACATTTGAAAACGGACCATTTTCCACATTTCTGAAGCATGACGTAATGGGGGGGTGTTATCTCTTTTGTCGAAAATCAGCAGTTTTTGCTCGAACATTAAATGCCTCCAAATGGTATTTATTTCACTTCCCGGGGTGAAGAAACCCTTTTTGAGAACTCAGAGTGAGTAAATTGGCCATTTTCATGCACTTTTAACCATTCCATAAATCTTGTGTTTTGGGCCCCTGGAAGCATGAAAATCACTTTAAACATGCTAATTTTAGCTCTAACACTGATGATCCACCTAAAAATGTGAACTGACGTTCAAAAATAAAACATTTGAAAACGGACCATTTTCCACATTTCTGAAGCATGACGTAATGGGGGGGTGTTATCTCTTTTGTCGAAAATCAGCCGTTTTTGCTCGAACATTAAATGCCTCCAAATGGTATTTAATTAACTTCCCGAGCCCCTGGAAGCATGAAAATCACTTTAAACATGCTAATTTTAGCTCTAACACTGATGATCCACCTACAAATGTGAACTGACGTTCAAAAATAAAACATTTGAAAACGGACCATTTTCCACATTTCTGAAGCATGACGTAATGGGGGGTGTTATCTCTTTTGTCGAAAATCAGCCGTTTTTGCTCGAACATTAAATGCCTCCAAATGGTATTTAATTCACTTCCCGAGCCCCTGGAAGCATGAAAATCACTTTAAACATGCTAATTTTAGCTCTAACACTGATGATCCACCTACAAATGTGAACTGACGTTCAAAAATAAAACATTTGAAAACGGACCATTTTCCACATTTCTGAAGCATGACGTAATGGGGGGGTGTTATCTCTTTTGTCGAAAATCAGCCGTTTTTGCTCGAACATTAAATGCCTCCAAATGGTATTTAATTAACTTCCCGGGGTGAAGAAACCCTTTTTGAGAACTCAGAGTGAGTAAATTGGCCATTTTCATGCACTTTTAACCATTCCATAAATCTTGTGTTTTGGGCCCCTGGAAGCATGAAAATCACTTTAAACATGCTAATTTTAGCTCTAACACTGATGATCCACCCACAAATGTGAACTGACGTTCAAAAATAAAACATTTGAAAACGGACCATTTTCCACATTTCTGAAGCATGACGTAATGGGGGGGTGTTATCTCTTTTGTCGAAAATCAGCCGTTTTTGCTCGAACATTAAATGCCTCCAAATGGTATTTAATTAACTTCCCGAGCCCCTGGAAGCATGAAAATCACTTTAAACATGCTAATTTTAGCTCTAACACTGATGATCCACCTACAAATGTGAACTGACGTTCAAAAATAAAACATTTGAAAACGGACCATTTTCCACATTTCTGAAGCATGACGTAATGGGGGGGTGTTATCTCTTTTGTCGAAAATCAGCCGTTTTTTGCTCGAACATTAAATGCCTCCAAATGGTATTTAATTAACTTCCCGGGGTGAAGAAACCCTTTTTGAGAACTCAGAGTGAGTAAATTGGCCATTTTCATGCACTTTTAACCATTCCATAAATCTTGTGTTTTGGGCCCCTGGAAGCATGAAAATCACTTTAAACATGCTAATTTTAGCTCTAACACTGATGATCCACCTACAAATGTGAACTGACGTTCAAAAATAAAACATTTGAAAACGGACCATTTTCCACATTTCTGAAGCATGACGTAATGGGGGGGTGTTATCTCTTTTGTCGAAAATCAGCCGTTTTTGCTCGAACATTAAATGCCTCCAAATGGTATTTAATTAACTTCCCGAGCCCCTGGAAGCATGAAAATCACTTTAAACATGCTAATTTTAGCTCTAACACTGATGATCCACCTACAAATGTGAACTGACGTTCAAAAATAAAACATTTGAAAACGGACCATTTTCCACATTTCTGAAGCATGACGTAATGGGGGGTGTTATCTCTTTTGTCGAAAATCAGCCGTTTTTGCTCGAACATTAAATGCCTCCAAATGGTATTTATTTCACTTCCCGGGGTGAAGAAACCCTTTTTGAGAACTCAGAGTGAGTAAATTGGCCATTTTCATGCACTTTTAACCATTCCATAAATCTTGTGTTTTGGGCCCCTGGAAGCATGAAAATCACTTTAAACATGCTAATTTTAGCTCTAACACTGATGATCCACCTACAAATGTGAACTGACGTTCAAAAATAAAACATTTGAAAACGGACCATTTTCCACATTTCTGAAGCATGACGTAATGGGGGGGTGTTATCTCTTTTGTCGAAAATCAGCCGTTTTTGCTCGAACATTAAATGCCTCCAAATGGTATTTAATTAACTTCCCGAGCCCCTGGAAGCATGAAAATCACTTTAAACATGCTAATTTTAGCTCTAACACTGATGATCCACCTACAAATGTGAACTGACGTTCAAAAATAAAACATTTGAAAACGGACCATTTTCCACATTTCTGAAGCATGACGTAATGGGGGGTGTTATCTCTTTTGTCGAAAATCAGCCGTTTTTGCTCGAACATTAAATGCCTCCAAATGGTATTTAATTCACTTCCCGAGCCCCTGGAAGCATGAAAATCACTTTAAACATGCTAATTTTAGCTCTAACACTGATGATCCACCTACAAATGTGAACTGACGTTCAAAAATAAAACATTTGAAAACGGACCATTTTCCACATTTCTGAAGCATGACGTAATGGGGGGGTGTTATCTCTTTTGTCGAAAATCAGCCGTTTTTGCTCGAACATTAAATGCCTCCAAATGGTATTTAATTAACTTCCCGGGGTGAAGAAACCCTTTTTGAGAACTCAGAGTGAGTAAATTGGCCATTTTCATGCACTTTTAACCATTCCATAAATCTTGTGTTTTGGGCCCCTGGAAGCATGAAAATCACTTTAAACATGCTAATTTTAGCTCTAACACTGATGATCCACCCACAAATGTGAACTGACGTTCAAAAATAAAACATTTGAAAACGGACCATTTTCCACATTTCTGAAGCATGACGTAATGGGGGGGTGTTATCTCTTTTGTCGAAAATCAGCCGTTTTTGCTCGAACATTAAATGCCTCCAAATGGTATTTAATTAACTTCCCGAGCCCCTGGAAGCATGAAAATCACTTTAAACATGCTAATTTTAGCTCTAACACTGATGATCCACCTACAAATGTGAACTGACGTTCAAAAATAAAACATTTGAAAACGGACCATTTTCCACATTTCTGAAGCATGACGTAATGGGGGGGTGTTATCTCTTTTGTCGAAAATCAGCCGTTTTTTGCTCGAACATTAAATGCCTCCAAATGGTATTTAATTAACTTCCCGAGCCCCTGGAAGCATGAAAATCACTTTAAACATGCTAATTTTAGCTCTAACACTGATGATCCACCTACAAATGTGAACTGACGTTCAAAAATAAAACATTTGAAAACGGACCATTTTCCACATTTCTGAAGCATGACGTAATGGGGGGGTGTTATCTCTTTTGTCGAAAATCAGCCGTTTTTGCTCGAACATTAAATGCCTCCAAATGGTATTTATTTCACTTCCCGGGGTGAAGAAACCCTTTTTGAGAACTCAGAGTGAGTAAATTGGCCATTTTCATGCACTTTTAACCATTCCATAAATCTTGTGTTTTGGGCCCCTGGAAGCATGAAAATCACTTTAAACATGCTAATTTTAGCTCTAACACTGATGATCCACCTACAAATGTGAACTGACGTTCAAAAATAAAACATTTGAAAACGGAACATTTTCCACATTTCTGAAGCATGACGTAATGGGGGGGTGTTATCTCTTTTGTCGAAAATCAGCCGTTTTTGCTCGAACATTAAATGCCTCCAAATGGTATTTAATTAACTTCCCGAGCCCCTGGAAGCATGAAAATCACTTTAAACATGCTAATTTTAGCTCTAACACTGATGATCCACCTACAAATGTGAACTGACGTTAAAAAAAAAAACATTTGAAAACGGACCATTTTCCACATTTCTGAAGCATGACGTAATGGGGGGGTGTTATCTCTTTTGTCGAAAATCAGCAGTTTTTGCTCGAACATTAAATGCCTCCAAATGGTATTTATTTCACTTCCCGGGGTGAAGAAACCCTTTTTGAGAACTCAGAGTGAGTAAATTGGCCATTTTCATGCACTTTTAACCATTCCATAAATCTTGTGTTTTGGGCCCCTGGAAGCATGAAAATCACTTTAAACATGCTAATTTTAGCTCTAACACTGATGATCCACCTAAAAATGTGAACTGACGTTCAAAAATAAAACATTTGAAAACGGACCATTTTCCACATTTCTGAAGCATGACGTAATGGGGGGGTGTTATCTCTTTTGTCGAAAATCAGCCGTTTTTGCTCGAACATTAAATGCCTCCAAATGGTATTTAATTAACTTCCCGAGCCCCTGGAAGCATGAAAATCACTTTAAACATGCTAATTTTAGCTCTAACACTGATGATCCACCTACAAATGTGAACTGACGTTCAAAAATAAAACATTTGAAAACGGACCATTTTCCACATTTCTGAAGCATGACGTAATGGGGGGTGTTATCTCTTTTGTCGAAAATCAGCCGTTTTTGCTCGAACATTAAATGCCTCCAAATGGTATTTAATTCACTTCCCGAGCCCCTGGAAGCATGAAAATCACTTTAAACATGCTAATTTTAGCTCTAACACTGATGATCCACCTACAAATGTGAACTGACGTTCAAAAATAAAACATTTGAAAACGGACCATTTTCCACATTTCTGAAGCATGACGTAATGGGGGGGTGTTATCTCTTTTGTCGAAAATCAGCCGTTTTTGCTCGAACATTAAATGCCTCCAAATGGTATTTAATTAACTTCCCGGGGTGAAGAAACCCTTTTTGAGAACTCAGAGTGAGTAAATTGGCCATTTTCATGCACTTTTAACCATTCCATAAATCTTGTGTTTTGGGCCCCTGGAAGCATGAAAATCACTTTAAACATGCTAATTTTAGCTCTAACACTGATGATCCACCCACAAATGTGAACTGACGTTCAAAAATAAAACATTTGAAAACGGACCATTTTCCACATTTCTGAAGCATGACGTAATGGGGGGGTGTTATCTCTTTTGTCGAAAATCAGCCGTTTTTGCTCGAACATTAAATGCCTCCAAATGGTATTTAATTAACTTCCCGAGCCCCTGGAAGCATGAAAATCACTTTAAACATGCTAATTTTAGCTCTAACACTGATGATCCACCTACAAATGTGAACTGACGTTCAAAAATAAAACATTTGAAAACGGACCATTTTCCACATTTCTGAAGCATGACGTAATGGGGGGGTGTTATCTCTTTTGTCGAAAATCAGCCGTTTTTTGCTCGAACATTAAATGCCTCCAAATGGTATTTAATTAACTTCCCGGGGTGAAGAAACCCTTTTTGAGAACTCAGAGTGAGTAAATTGGCCATTTTCATGCACTTTTAACCATTCCATAAATCTTGTGTTTTGGGCCCCTGGAAGCATGAAAATCACTTTAAACATGCTAATTTTAGCTCTAACACTGATGATCCACCTACAAATGTGAACTGACGTTCAAAAATAAAACATTTGAAAACGGACCATTTTCCACATTTCTGAAGCATGACGTAATGGGGGGGTGTTATCTCTTTTGTCGAAAATCAGCCGTTTTTGCTCGAACATTAAATGCCTCCAAATGGTATTTAATTAACTTCCCGAGCCCCTGGAAGCATGAAAATCACTTTAAACATGCTAATTTTAGCTCTAACACTGATGATCCACCTACAAATGTGAACTGACGTTCAAAAATAAAACATTTGAAAACGGACCATTTTCCACATTTCTGAAGCATGACGTAATGGGGGGTGTTATCTCTTTTGTCGAAAATCAGCCGTTTTTGCTCGAACATTAAATGCCTCCAAATGGTATTTATTTCACTTCCCGGGGTGAAGAAACCCTTTTTGAGAACTCAGAGTGAGTAAATTGGCCATTTTCATGCACTTTTAACCATTCCATAAATCTTGTGTTTTGGGCCCCTGGAAGCATGAAAATCACTTTAAACATGCTAATTTTAGCTCTAACACTGATGATCCACCTACAAATGTGAACTGACGTTCAAAAATAAAACATTTGAAAACGGACCATTTTCCACATTTCTGAAGCATGACGTAATGGGGGGGTGTTATCTCTTTTGTCGAAAATCAGCCGTTTTTGCTCGAACATTAAATGCCTCCAAATGGTATTTAATTAACTTCCCGAGCCCCTGGAAGCATGAAAATCACTTTAAACATGCTAATTTTAGCTCTAACACTGATGATCCACCTACAAATGTGAACTGACGTTCAAAAATAAAACATTTGAAAACGGACCATTTTCCACATTTCTGAAGCATGACGTAATGGGGGGGTGTTATCTCTTTTGTCGAAAATCAGCCGTTTTTGCTCGAACATTAAATGCCTCCCAATGGTATTTATTTCACTTCCCGGGGTGAAGAAACCCTTTTTGAGAACTCAGAGTGAGTAAATTGGCCATTTTCATGCACTTTTAACCATTCCATAAATCTTGTGTTTTGGGCCCCTGGAAGCATGAAAATCACTTTAAACATGCTAATTTTAGCTCTAACACTGATGATCCACCTACAAATGTGAACTGACGTTCAAAAATAAAACATTTGAAAACGGACCATTTTCCACATTTCTGAAGCATGACGTAATGGGGGGGTGTTATCTCTTTTGTCGAAAATCAGCCGTTTTTGCTCGAACATTAAATGCCTCCAAATGGTATTTATTTCACTTCCCGGGGTGAAGAAACCCTTTTTGAGAACTCAGAGTGAGTAAATTGGCCATGTTCATGCACTTTTAACCATTCCATAAATCTTGTGTTTTGGGCCCCTGGAAGCATGAAAATCACTTTAAACATGCTAATTTTAGCTCTAACACTGATGATCCACCTACAAATGTGAACTGACGTTCAAAAATAAAACATTTGAAAACGGACCATTTTCCACATTTTCCACATTTCTGAAGCATGACGTAATGGGGGGGTGTTATCTCTTTTGTCGAAAATCAGCCGTTTTTGCTCGAACATTAAATGCCTCCAAATGGTATTTAATTAACTTCCCGAGCCCCTGGAAGCATGAAAATCACTTTAAACATGCTAATTTTAGCTCTAACACTAATGATCCACCTACAAATGTGAACTGACGTTCAAAAATAAAACATTTGAAAACGGACCATTTTCCACATTTCTGAAGCATGACGTAATGGGGGGGTGTTATCTCTTTTGTCGAAAATCAGCCGTTTTTGCTCGAACATTAAATGCCTCCAAATGGTATTTATTTCACTTCCCGAGCCCCTGGAAGCATGAAAATCACTTTAAACATGCTAATTTTAGCTCTAACACTGATGATCCACCTACAAATGTGAACTGACGTTCAAAAATAAAACATTTGAAAACGGACCATTTTCCACATTTCTGAAGCATGACGTAATGGGGGGGTGTTATCTCTTTTGTCGAAAATCAGCCGTTTTTGCTCGAACATTAAATGCCTCCAAATGGTATTTAATTAACTTCCCGAGCCCCTGGAAGCATGAAAATCACTTTAAACATGCTAATTTTAGCTCTAACACTGATGATCCACCTACAAATGTGAACTGACGTTCAAAAATAAAACATTTGAAAACGGACCATTTTCCACATTTCTGAAGCATGACGTAATGGGGGGGTGTTATCTCTTTTGTCGAAAATCAGCCGTTTTTGCTCGAACATTAAATGCCTCCAAATGGTATTTATTTCACTTCCCGAGCCCCTGGAAGCATGAAAATCACTTTAAACATGCTAATTTTAGCTCTAACACTGATGATCCACCTACAAATGTGAACTGACGTTCAAAAATAAAACATTTGAAAACGGACCATTTTCCACATTTCTGAAGCATGACGTAATGGGGGGGTGTTATCTCTTTTGTCGAAAATCAGCCGTTTTTGCTCGAACATTAAATGCCTCCAAATGGTATTTAATTAACTTCCTGAGCCCCCGGAAGCATGAAAATCACTTTAAACATGCTAATTTTAGCTCTAACACTGATGATCCACCTACAAATGTGAACTGACGTTCAAAAATAAAACATTTGAAAACGGACCATTTTCCACATTTCTGAAGCATGACGTAATGGGGGGGTGTTATCTCTTTTGTCGAAAATCAGCCGTTTTTGCTCGAACATTAAATGCCTCCAAATGGTATTTATTTCACTTCCCGGGGTGAAGAAACCCTTTTTGAGAACTCAGAGTGAGTAAATTGGCCATTTTCATGCACTTTTAACCATTCCATAAATCTTGTGTTTTGGGCCCCTGGAAGCATGAAAATCACTTTAGACATGCTAATTTTAGCTCTAACACTGATGATCCACCTACAAATGTGAACTGACGTTCAAAAATAAAACATTTGAAAACGGACCATTTTCCACATTTCTGAAGCATGACGTAATGGGGGGGTGTTATCTCTTTTGTCGAAAATCAGCCGTTTTTGCTCGAACATTAAATGCCTCCAAATGGTATTTAATTAACTTCCAGAGCCCCTGGAAGCATGAAAGTCACTTTAAACATGCTAATTGTAGCTCTAACACTGATGATCCACCTACAAATGTGAACTGACGTTCAAAAATAAAACATTTGAAAACGGACCATTTTCCACATTTCTGAAGCATGACGTAATGGGGGGGTGTTATCTCTTTTGTCGAAAATCAGCCGTTTTTGCTCGAACATTAAATGCCTCCAAATGGTATTTAATTAACTTCCCGAGCCCCTGGAAGCATGAAAATCACTTTAAACATGCTAATTTTAGCTCTAACACTGATGATCCACTACAAATGTGAACTGACGTTCAAAAATAAAACATTTGAAAACGGACCATTTTCCACATTTCTGAAGCATGACGTAATGGGGGGGTGTTATCTCTTTTGTCGAAAATCAGCCGTTTTTGCTCGAACATTAAATGCCTCCAAATGGTATTTATTTCACTTCCCGAGCCCCTGGAAGCATGAAAATCACTTTAACATGCTAATTTCAGCTCTAACACTGATGATCCACCTACAAATGTGAACTGACGTTCAAAAATAAAACATTTGAAAACGGACCATTTTCCACATTTCTGAAGCATGACGTAATGGGGGGGTGTTATCTCTTTTGTCGAAAATCAGCCGTTTTTGCTCGAACATTAAATGCCTCCAAATGGTATTTAATTAACTTCCCGAGACCCTGGAAGCATGAAAATCACTTTAAACATGCTAATTTTAGCTCTAACACTGATGATCCACCTACAAATGTGAACTGACGTTCAAAAATAAAACATTTGAAAACGGACCATTTTCCACATTTCTGAAGCATGACGTAATGGGGGGGTGTTATCTCTTTTGTCGAAAATCAGCCGTTTTTGCTCGAACATTAAATGCCTCCAAATGGTATTTATTTCACTTCCCGGGGTGAAGAAACCCTTTTTGAGAACTCAGAGTGAGTAAATTGGCCATTTTCATGCACTTTTAACCATTCCATAAATCTTGTGTTTTGGGCCCCTGGAAGCATGAAAATCACTTTAAACATGCTAATTTTAGCTCTAACACTGATGATCCACCTACAAATGTGAACTGACGTTCAAAAATAAAACATTTGAAAACGGACCATTTTCCACATTTCTGAAGCATGACGTAATGGGGGGGTGTTATCTCTTTTGTCGAAAATCAGCCGTTTTTGCTCGAACATTAAATGCCTCCAAATGGTATTTAATTAACTTCCCGAGCCCCTGGAAGCATGAAAATCACTTTAAACATGCTAATTTTAGCTCTAACACTGATGATCCACCTACAAATGTGAACTGACGTTCAAAAATAAAACATTTGAAAACGGACCATTTTCCACATTTCTGAAGAATGACGTAATGGAGGGTGTTATCTCTTTTGTCGAAAATCAGCCGTTTTTGCTCGAACATTAAATGCCTCCAAATGGTATTTATTTCACTTCCCGAGCCCCTGGAAGCATGAAAATCACTTTAAACATGCTAATTGTAGCTCTAACACTGATGATCCACCTACAAATGTGAACTGACGTTCAAAAATAAAACATTTGAAAACGGACCATTTTCCACATTTCTGAAGCATGACGTAATGGGGGGGGGGGTTATCTCTTTTGTCGAAAATCAGCCGTTTTTGCTCGAACATTAAATGCCTCCAAATGGTATTTAATTAACTTCCCGAGCCCCTGGAAGCATGAAAATCACTTTAAACATGCTAATTTTAGCTCTAACACTGATGATCCACCTACAAATGTGAACTGACGTTCAAAAATAAAACATTTGAAAACGGACCATTTTCCACATTTCTGAAGCATGATGTAATGGGGGGTGTTATCTCTTTTGTCGAAAATCAGCCGTTTTTGCTCGAACATTAAATGCCTCCAAATGGTATTTATTTCACTTCCCGGGGTGAAGAAACCCTTTTTGAGAACTCAGAGTGAGTAAATTGGCCATTTTCATGCACTTTTAACCATTCCATAAATCTTGCGTTTTGGGCCCCTGGAAGCATGAAAATCACTTTAAACATGCTAATTTTAGCTCTACCACTGATGATCCACCTACAAATGTGAACTGACGTTCAAAAATAAAACATTTGAAAACGAACCATTTTCCACATTTCTGAAGCATGACGTAATGGGGGGGGGTTATCTCTTTTGTCGAAAATCAGCCGTTTTTGCTCGAACATTAAATGCCTCCAAATGGTATTTAATTAACTTCCCGAGCCCCTGGAAGCATGAAAATCACTTTAAACATGCTAATTTTAGCTCTAACACTGATGATCCACCTACAAATGTGAACTGACGTTCAAAAATAAAACATTTGAAAACGGACCATTTTCCACATTTCTGAAGCATGATGTAATGGGGGGGTGTTATCTCTTTTGTCGAAAATCAGCCGTTTTTGCTCGAACATTAAATGCCTCCAAATGGTATTTATTTCACTTCCCGGGGTGAAGAAACCCTTTTTGAGAACTCAGAGTGAGTAAATTGGCCATTTTCATGCACTTTTAACCATTCCATAAATCTTGTGTTTTGGGCCCCTGGAAGCATGAAAATCACTTTAAACATGCTAATTTTAGCTCTACCACTGATGATCCACCTACAAATGTGAACTGACGTTCAAAAATAAAACATTTGAAAACGGACCATTTTCCACATTTCTGAAGCATGACGTAATGGGGGGGTGTTATCTCTTTTGTCGAAAATCAGCCTTTTTTGCTCGAACATTAAATGCCTCCAAATGGTATTTAATTAACTTCCAGAGCCCCTGGAAGCATGAAAAACACTTTAAACATGCTAATTTTAGCTCTAACACTGATGATCCACCTACAAATGTGAACTGACGTTCAAAAATAAAACATTTGAAAACGGACCATTTTCCACATTTCTGAAGCATGACGTAATGGGGGGGTGTTATCTCTTTTGTCGAAAATCAGCCGTTTTTGCTCGAACATTAAATGCCTCCAAATGGTATTTAATTAACTTCCCGGGGTGAAGAAACCCTTTTTGAGAACTCAGAGTGAGTAAATTGGCCATTTTCATGCACTTTTAATCATTCCATAAATCTTGTGTTTTGGGCCCCTGGAAGCATGAAAATCACTTTAAACATGCTAATTTTAGCTCTAACACTGATGATCCACCTACAAATGTGAACTGACGTTCAAAAATAAAACATTTGAAAACGGACCATTTTCCACATTTCTGAAGCATGACGTAATGGGGGGGTGTTATCTCTTTTGTCGAAAATCAGCCGTTTTTGCTCGAACATTAAATGCCTCCAAATGGTATTTAATTAACTTCCCGAGCCCCTGGAAGCATGAAAATCACTTTAAACATGCTAATTTTAGCTCTAACACTGATGATCCACCTACAAATGTGACCTGACGTTCAAAAATAAAACATTTGAAAACGGACCATTTTCCACATTTCTGAAGCATGACGTATTGGGGGGGTGTTATCTCTTTTGTCGAAAATCAGCCGTTTTTGCTCGAACATTAAATGCCTCCAAATGGTATTTAATTCACTTCCCGAGCCCCTGGAAGCATGAAAATCACTTCAAACATGCTAATTTTAGCTCTAACACTGATGATCCACCTACAAATGTGAACTGACGTTCAAAAATAAAACATTTGAAAACGGACCATTTTCCACATTTCTGAAGCATGACGTAATGGGGGGGTGTTATCTCTTTTGTCGAAAATCAGCCGTTTTTGCTCGAACATTAAATGCCTCCAAATGGTATTTAATTAACTTCCCGAGCCCCTGGAAGCATGAAAATCACTTTAAACATGCTAATTTTAGCTCTAACACTGATGATCCACCTACAAATGTGAACTGACGTTCAAAAATAAAACATTTGAAAACGGACCATTTTCCACATTTCTGAAGCATGACGTAATGGGGGGTGTTATCTCTTTTGTCGAAAATCAGCCGTTTTTGCTCGAACATTAAATGCCTCCAAATGGTATTTATTTCACTTCCCGAGCCCCTGGAAGCATGAAAATCACTTTAAACATGCTAATTTTAGCTCTAACACTGATGATCCACCTACAAATGTGAACTGACGTTCAAAAATAAAACATTTGAAAACGGACCATTTTCCACATTTCTGAAGCATGACGTAATGGGGGGGTGTTATCTCTTTTGTCGAAAATCAGCCGTTTTTGCTCGAACATTAAATGCCTCCAAATGGTATTTAATTAACTTCCCGAGCCCCTGGAAGCATGAAAATCACTTTAAACATGCTAATTTTAGCTCTAACACTGATGATCCACCTACAAATGTGAACTGACGTTCAAAAATAAAACATTTGAAAACGGACCATTTTCCACATTTCTGAAGCATGACGTAATGGGGGGGTGTTATCTCTTTTGTCGAAAATCAGCCGTTTTTGCTCGAACATTAAATGCCTCCAAATGGTATTTATTTCACTTCCCGGGGTGAAGAAACCCTTTTTGAGAACTCAGAGTGAGTAAATTGGCCATTTTCATGCACTTTTAACCATTCCATAAATCTTGTGTTTTGGGCCCCTGGAAGCATGAAAATCACTTTAAACATGCTAATTTTAGCTCTAACACTGATGACCCACCTACAAATGTGAACTGACGTTCAAAAATAAAACATTTGAAAACGGACCATTTTCCACATTTCTGAAGCATGACGTAATGGGGGGGTGTTATCTCTTTTGTCGAAAATCAGCCGTTTTTGCTCGAACATTAAATGCCTCCAAATGGTATTTAATTAACTTCCCGAGCCCCTGGAAGCATGAAAATCACTTTAAACATGCTAATTTTAGCTCTAACACTGATGATCCACCTACAAATGTGAACTGACGTTAAAAAAAAAAACATTTGAAAACGGACCATTTTCCACATTTCTGAAGCATGACGTAATGGGGGGGTGTTATCTCTTTTGTCGAAAATCAGCCGTTTTTGCTCGAACATTAAATGCCTCCAAATGGTATTTATTTCACTTCCCGGGGTGAAGAAACCCTTTTTGAGAACTCAGAGTGAGTAAATTGGCCATTTTCATGCACTTTTAACCATTCCATAAATCTTGTGTTTTGGGCCCCTGGAAGCATGAAAATCACTTTAAACATGCTAATTTTAGCTCTAACACTGATGATCCACCTACAAATGTGAACTGACGTTCAAAAATAAAACATTTGAAAACGGACCATTTTCCACATTTCTGAAGCATGACGTAATGGGGGGGATTTATCTCTTTTGTCGAAAATCTGCCGTTTTTGCTCGAACATTAAATGCCTCCAAATGGTATTTAATTAACTTCCCGAGCCCCTGGAAGCATGAAAATCACTTTAAACATGCTAATTTTAGCTCTAACACTGATGATCCACCTACAAATGTGAACTGACGTTCAAAAATAAAACATTTGAAAACGGACCATTTTCCACATTTCTGAAGCATGACGTAATGGGGGGGTGTTATCTCTTTTGTCGAAAATCAGCCGTTTTTGCTCGAACATTAAATGCCTCCAAATGGTATTTAATTCACTTCCCGAGCCCCTGGAAGCATGAAAATCACTTTAAACATGCTAATTTTAGCTCTAACACTGATGATCCACCTACAAATGTGAACTGACGTTCAAAAATAAAACATTTGAAAACGGACCATTTTCCACATTTCTGAAGCATGACGTAATGGGGGGGTGTTATCTCTTTTGTCGAAAATCAGCCGTTTTTGCTCGAACATTAAATGCCTCCAAATGGTATTTAATTAACTTCCCGAGCCCCTGGAAGCATGAAAATCACTTTAAACATGCTAATTTTAGCTCTAACACTGATGATCCACCTACAAATGTGAACTGACGTTCAAAAATAAAACATTTGAAAACGGACCATTTTCCACATTTCTGAAGCATGACGTAATGGGGGGGTGTTATCTCTTTTGTCGAAAATCAGCCGTTTTTGCTCGAACATTAAATGCCTCCAAATGGTATTTAATTAACTTCCCGGGGTGAAGAAACCCTTTTTGAGAACTCAGAGTGAGTAAATTGGCCATTTTCATGCACTTTTAACCATTCCATAAATCTTGTGTTTTGGGCCCCTGGAAGCATGAAGATCACTTTAAACATGCTAATTTTAGCTCTAACACTGATGATCCACCTACAAATGTGAACTGACGTTCAAAAATAAAACATTTGAAAACGGACCATTTTCCACATTTCTGAAGCATGACGTAATGGGGGGGGTGTTATCTCTTTTGTCGAAAATCAGCCGTTTTTGCTCGAACATTAAATGCCTCCAAATGGTATTTAATTAACTTCCCGAGCCCCTGGAAGCATGAAAATCACTTTAAACATGCTAATTTTAGCTCTAACACTGATGATCCACCTACAAATGTGAACTGACGTTCAAAAATAAAACATTTGAAAACGGACCATTTTCCACATTTCTGAAGCATGACGTAATGGGGGGGTGTTATCTCTTTTGTCGAAAATCAGCCGTTTTTTGCTCGAACATTAAATGCCTCCAAATGGTATTTAATTAACTTCCCGGGGTGAAGAAACCCTTTTTGAGAACTCAGAGTGAGTAAATTGGCCATTTTCATGCACTTTTAACCATTCCATAAATCTTGTGTTTTGGGCCCCTGGAAGCATGAAAATCACTTTAAACATGCTAATTTTAGCTCTAACACTGATGATCCACCTACAAATGTGAACTGACGTTCAAAAATAAAACATTTGAAAACGGACCATTTTCCACATTTCTGAAGCATGACGTAATGGGGGGGTGTTATCTCTTTTGTCGAAAATCAGCCGTTTTTGCTCGAACATTAAATGCCTCCAAATGGTATTTAATTAACTTCCCGAGCCCCTGGAAGCATGAAAATCACTTTAAACATGCTAATTTTAGCTCTAACACTGATGATCCACCTACAAATGTGAACTGACGTTCAAAAATAAAACATTTGAAAACGGACCATTTTCCACATTTCTGAAGCATGACGTAATGGGGGGTGTTATCTCTTTTGTCGAAAATCAGCCGTTTTTGCTCGAACATTAAATGCCTCCAAATGGTATTTATTTCACTTCCCGGGGTGAAGAAACCCTTTTTGAGAACTCAGAGTGAGTAAATTGGCCATTTTCATGCACTTTTAACCATTCCATAAATCTTGTGTTTTGGGCCCCTGGAAGCATGAAAATCACTTTAAACATGCTAATTTTAGCTCTAACACTGATGATCCACCTACAAATGTGAACTGACGTTCAAAAATAAAACATTTGAAAACGGACCATTTTCCACATTTCTGAAGCATGACGTAATGGGGGGGTGTTATCTCTTTTGTCGAAAATCAGCCGTTTTTGCTCGAACATTAAATGCCTCCAAATGGTATTTAATTAACTTCCCGAGCCCCTGGAAGCATGAAAATCACTTTAAACATGCTAATTTTAGCTCTAACACTGATGATCCACCTACAAATGTGAACTGACGTTCAAAAATAAAACATTTGAAAACGGACCATTTTCCACATTTCTGAAGCATGACGTAATGGGGGGGTGTTATCTCTTTTGTCGAAAATCAGCCGTTTTTGCTCGAACATTAAATGCCTCCCAATGGTATTTATTTCACTTCCCGGGGTGAAGAAACCCTTTTTGAGAACTCAGAGTGAGTAAATTGGCCATTTTCATGCACTTTTAACCATTCCATAAATCTTGTGTTTTGGGCCCCTGGAAGCATGAAAATCACTTTAAACATGCTAATTTTAGCTCTAACACTGATGATCCACCTACAAATGTGAACTGACGTTCAAAAATAAAACATTTGAAAACGGATCATTTTCCACATTTCTGAAGCATGACGTAATGGGGGGGTGTTATCTCTTTTGTCGAAAATCAGCCGTTTTTGCTCGAACATTAAATGCCTCCAAATGGTATTTATTTCACTTCCCGGGGTGAAGAAACCCTTTTTGAGAACTCAGAGTGAGTAAATTGGCCATTTTCATGCACTTTTAACCATTCCATAAATCTTGTGTTTTGGGCCCCTGGAAGCATGAAAATCACTTTAAACATGCTAATTTTAGCTCTAACACTGATGATCCACCTACAAATGTGAACTGACGTTCAAAAATAAAACATTTGAAAACGGACCATTTTCCACATTTTCCACATTTCTGAAGCATGACGTAATGGGGGGTGTTATCTCTTTTGTCGAAAATCAGCCGTTTTTGCTCGAACATTAAATGCCTCCAAATGGTATTTAATTAACTTCCCGAGCCCCTGGAAGCATGAAAATCACTTTAAACATGCTAATTTTAGCTCTAACACTAATGATCCACCTACAAATGTGAACTGACGTTCAAAAATAAAACATTTGAAAACGGACCATTTTCCACATTTCTGAAGCATGACGTAATGGGGGGGGTGTTATCTCTTTTGTCGAAAATCAGCCGTTTTTGCTCGAACATTAAATGCCTCCAAATGGTATTTATTTCACTTCCCGAGCCCCTGGAAGCATGAAAATCACTTTAAACATGCTAATTTTAGCTCTAACACTGATGATCCACCTACAAATGTGAACTGACGTTCAAAAATAAAACATTTGAAAACGGACCATTTTCCACATTTCTGAAGCATGACGTAATGGGGGGTGTTATCTCTTTTGTCGAAAATCAGCCGTTTTTGCTCGAACATTAAATGCCTCCAAATGGTATTTAATTAACTTCCCGAGCCCCTGGAAGCATGAAAATCACTTTAAACATGCTAATTTTAGCTCTAACACTGATGATCCACCTACAAATGTGAACTGACGTTCAAAAATAAAACATTTGAAAACGGACCATTTTCCACATTTCTGAAGCATGACGTAATGGGGGGGTGTTATCTCTTTTGTCGAAAATCAGCCGTTTTTGCTCGAACATTAAATGCCTCCAAATGGTATTTATTTCACTTCCCGGGGTGAAGAAACCCTTTTTGAGAACTCAGAGTGAGTAAATTGGCCATTTTCATGCACTTTTAACCATTCCATAAATCTTGTGTTTTGGGCCCCTGGAGCATGAAAATCACTTTAAACATGCTAATTTTAGCTCTAACACTGATGATCCACCTACAAATGTGAACTGACGTTCAAAAATAAAACATTTGAAAACGGGCCATTTTCCACATTTCTGAAGCATGACGTAATGGGGGGGTGTTATCTCTTTTGTCGAAAATCAGCCGTTTTTGCTCGAACATTAAATGCCTCCAAATGGTATTTAATTAACTTCCCGAGCCCCTGGAAGCATGAAAATCACTTTAAACATGCTAATTTTAGCTCTAACACTGATGATCCACCTACAAATGTGAACTGACGTTCAAAAATAAAACATTTGAAAACGGACCATTTTCCACATTTCTGAAGCATGACGTAATGGGGTGTGTTATCTCTTTTGTCGAAAATCAGCCGTTTTTGCTCGAACATTAAATGCCTCCAAATGGTATTTATTTCACTTCCCGAGCCCCTGGAAGCATGAAAATCACTTTAAACATGCTAATTTTAGCTCTAACACTGATGATCCACCTACAAATGTGAACTGACGTTCAAAAATAAAACATTTGAAAACGGACCATTTTTCACATTTCTGAAGCATGACGTAATGGGGGGGTGTTATCTCTTTTGTCGAAAATCAGCCGTTTTTGCTCGAACATTAAATGCCTCCAAATGGTATTTAATTAACTTCCCGAGCCCCCGGAAGCATGAAAATCACTTTAAACATGCTAATTTTAGCTCTAACACTGATGATCCACCTACAAATGTGAACTGACGTTCAAAAATAAAACATTTGAAAACGGACCATTTTCCACATTTCTGAAGCATGACGTAATGGGGGGGTGTTATCTCTTTTGTCGAAAATCAGCCGTTTTTGCTCGAACATTAAATGCCTCCAAATGGTATTTATTTCACTTCCCGGGGTGAAGAAACCCTTTTTGAGAACTCAGAGTGAGTAAATTGGCCATTTTCATGCACTTTTAACCATTCCATAAATCTTGTGTTTTGGGCCCCTGGAAGCATGAAAATCACTTTAGACATGCTAATTTTAGCTCTAACACTGATGATCCACCTACAAATGTGAACTGACGTTCAAAAATAAAACATTTTAAAACGGACCATTTTCCACATTTCTGAAGCATGACGTAATGGGGGGGTGTTATCTCTTTTGTCGAAAATCAGCCGTTTTTGCTCGAACATTAAATGCCTCCAAATGGTATTTAATTAACTTCCAGAGCCCCTGGAAGCATGAAAGTCACTTTAAACATGCTAATTTTAGCTCTAACACTGATGATCCACCTACAAATGTGAACTGACGTTCAAAAATAAAACATTTGAAAACGGACCATTTTCCACATTTCTGAAGCATGACGTAATGGGGGGGTGTTATCTCTTTTGTCGAAAATCAGCCATTTTTGCTCGAACATTAAATGCCTCCAAATGGTATTTAATTAACTTCCCGAGCCCCTGGAAGCATGAAAATCACTTTAAACATGCTAATTTTAGCTCTAACACTGATGATCCACTACAAATGTGAACTGACGTTCAAAAATAAAACATTTGAAAACGGACCATTTTCCACATTTCTGAAGCATGACGTAATGGGGGGTGTTATCTCTTTTGTCGAAAATCAGCCGTTTTTGCTCGAACATTAAATGCCTCCAAATGGTATTTATTTCACTTCCCGAGCCCCTGGAAGCATGAAAATCACTTTAAACATGCTAATTTCAGCTCTAACACTGATGATCCACCTACAAATGTGAACTGACGTTCAAAAATAAAACATTTGAAAACGGACCATTTCCACATTTCTGAAGCATGACGTAATGGGGGGGTGTTATCTCTTTTGTCGAAAATCAGCCGTTTTTGCTCGAACATTAAATGCCTCCAAATGGTATTTAATTAACTTCCCGAGCCCCTGGAAGCATGAAAATCACTTTAAACATGCTAATTTTAGCTCTAACACTGATGATCCACCTACAAATGTGAACTGACGTTCAAAAATAAAACATTTGAAAACGGACCATTTTCCACATTTCTGAAGCATGACGTAATGGGGGGGTGTTATCTCTTTTGTCGAAAATCAGCCGTTTTTGCTCGAACATTAAATGCCTCCAAATGGTATTTATTTCACTTCCCGGGGTGAAGAAACCCTTTTTGAGAACTCAGAGTGAGTAAATTGGCCATTTTCATGCACTTTTAACCATTCCATAAATCTTGTGTTTTGGGCCCCTGGAAGCATGAAAATCACTTTAAACATGCTAATTTTAGCTCTAACACTGATGATCCACCTACAAATGTGAACTGACGTTCAAAAATAAAACATTTGAAAGCGGACCATTTTCCACATTTCTGAAGCATGACGTAATGGGGGGGTGTTATCTCTTTTGTCGAAAATCAGCCGTTTTTGCTCGAACATTAAATGCCTCCAAATGGTATTTAATTAACTTCCCGAGCCCCTGGAAGCATGAAAATCACTTTAAACATGCTAATTTTAGCTCTAACACTGATGATCCACCTACAAATGTGAACTGACGTTCAAAAATAAAACATTTGAAAACGGACCATTTTCCACATTTCTGAAGCATGACGTAATGGGGGGTGTTATCTCTTTTGTCGAAAATCAGCCGTTTTTGCTCGAACATTAAATGCCTCCAAATGGTATTTAATTAACTTCCCGAGCCCCTGGAAGCATGAAAATCACTTTAAACATGCTAATTTTAGCTCTAACACTGATGATCCACCTACAAATGTGAACTGACGTTCAAAAATAAAACATTTGAAAACGGACCATTTTCCACATTTCTGAAGCATGACGTAATGGGGGGGTGTTATCTCTTTTGTCGAAAATCAGCCGTTTTTGCTCGAACATTAAATGCCTCCAAATGGTATTTAATTAACTTCCCGAGCCCCTGGAAGCATGAAAATCACTTTAAACATGCTAATTTTAGCTCTAACACTGATGATCCACCTACAAATGTGAACTGACGTTCAAAAATAAAACATTTGAAAACGGACCATTTTCCACATTTCTGAAGCATGACGTAATGGGGGGGTGTTATCTCTTTTGTCGAAAATCAGCCGTTTTTGCTCGAACATTAAATGCCTCCCAATGGTATTTATTTCACTTCCCGGGGTGAAGAAACCCTTTTTGAGAACTCAGAGTGAGTAAATTGGCCATTTTCATGCACTTTTAACCATTCCATAAATCTTGTGTTTTGGGCCCCTGGAAGCATGAAAATCACTTTAAACATGCTAATTTTAGCTCTAACACTGATGATCCACCTACAAATGTGAACTGACGTTCAAAAATGAAACATTTGAAAACGGACCATTTTCCACATTTCTGAAGCATGACGTAATGGGGGGGTGTTATCTCTTTTGTCGAAAATCAGCCGTTTTTGCTCGAACATTAAATGCCTCCAAATGGTATTTATTTCACTTCCCGGGGTGAAGAAACCCTTTTTGAGAACTCAGAGTGAGTAAATTGGCCATTTTCATGCACTTTTAACCATTCCATAAATCTTGTGTTTTGGGCCCCTGGAAGCATGAAAATCACTTTAAACATGCTAATTTTAGCTCTAACACTGATGATCCACCTACAAATGTGAACTGACGTTCAAAAATAAAACATTTGAAAACGGACCATTTTCCACATTTTCCACATTTCTGAAGCATGACGTAATGGGGGGTGTTATGTCTTTTGTCGAAAATCAGCCGTTTTTGCTCGAACATTAAATGCCTCCAAATGGTATTTAATTAACTTCCCGAGCCCCTGGAAGCATGAAAATCACTTTAAACATGCTAATTTTAGCTCTAACACTAATGATCCACCTACAAATGTGAACTGACGTTCAAAAATAAAACATTTGAAAACGGACCATTTTCCACATTTCTGAAGCATGACGTAATGGGGGGGGTGTTATCTCTTTTGTCGAAAATCAGCCGTTTTTGCTTGAACATTAAATGCCTCCAAATGGTATTTATTTCACTTCCCGAGCCCCTGGAAGCATGAAAATCACTTTAAACATGCTAATTTTAGCTCTAACACTGATGATCCACCTACAAATGTGAACTGACGTTCAAAAATAAAACATTTGAAAACGGACCATTTTCCACATTTCTGAAGCATGACGTAATGGGGGGGGTGTTATCTCTTTTGTCGAAAATCAGCCGTTTTTGCTCGAACATTAAATGCCTCCAAATGGTATTTAATTAACTTCCCGAGCCCCTGGAAGCATGAAAATCACTTTAAACATGCTAATTTTAGCTCTAACACTGATGATCTACCTACAAATGTGAACTGACGTTCAAAAATAAAACATTTGAAAACGGACCATTTTCCACATTTCTGAAGCATGACGTAATGGGGGGGTGTTATCTCTTTTGTCGAAAATCAGCCGTTTTTGCTCGAACATTAAATGCCTCCAAATGGTATTTATTTCACTTCCCGGGGTGAAGAAACCCTTTTTGAGAACTCAGAGTGAGTAAATTGGCCATTTTCATGCACTTTTAACCATTCCATAAATCTTGTGTTTTGGGCCCCTGGAGCATGAAAATCACTTTAAACATGCTAATTTTAGCTCTAACACTGATGATCCACCTACAAATGTGAACTGACGTTCAAAAATAAAACATTTGAAAACGGGCCATTTTCCACATTTCTGAAGCATGACGTAATGGGGCGGTGTTATCTCTTTTGTCGAAAATCAGCCGTTTTTGCTCGAACATTAAATGCCTCCAAATGGTATTTAATTAACTTCCCGAGCCCCTGGAAGCATGAAAATCACTTTAAACATGCTAATTTTAGCTCTAACACTGATGATCCACCTACAAATGTGAACTGACGTTCAAAAATAAAACATTTGAAAACGGACCATTTTCCACATTTCTGAAGCATGACGTAATGGGGTGTGTTATCTCTTTTGTCGAAAATCAGCCGTTTTTGCTCGAACATTAAATGCCTCCAAATGGTATTTATTTCACTTCCCGAGCCCCTGGAAGCATGAAAATCACTTTAAACATGCTAATTTTAGCTCTAACACTGATGATCCACCTACAAATGTGAACTGACGTTCAAAAATAAAACATTTGAAAACGGACCATTTTCCACATTTCTGAAGCATGACGTAATGGGGGGGTGTTATCTCTTTTGTCGAAAATCAGCCGTTTTTGCTCGAACATTAAATGCCTCCAAATGGTATTTAATTAACTTCCCGAGCCCCCGGAAGCATGAAAATCACTTTAAACATGCTAATTTTAGCTCTAACACTGATGATCCACCTACAAATGTGAACTGACGCTCAAAAATAAAACATTTGAAAACGGACCATTTTCCACATTTCTGAAGCATGACGTAATGGGGGGGTGTTATCTCTTTTGTCGAAAATCAGCCGTTTTTGCTCGAACATTAAATGCCTCCAAATGGTATTTATTTCACTTCCCGGGGTGAAGAAACCCTTTTTGAGAACTCAGAGTGAGTAAATTGGCCATTTTCATGCACTTTTAACCATTCCATAAATCTTGTGTTTTGGGCCCCTGGAAGCATGAAAATCACTTTAGACATGCTAATTTTAGCTCTAACACTGATGATCCACCTACAAATGTGAACTGACGTTCAAAAATAAAACATTTGAAAACGGACCATTTTCCACATTTCTGAAGCATGACGTAATGGGGGGGTGTTATCTCTTTTGTCGAAAATCAGCCGTTTTTGCTCGAACATTAAATGCCTCCAAATGGTATTTAATTAACTTCCAGAGCCCCTGGAAGCATGAAAGTCACTTTAAACATGCTAATTTTAGCTCTAACACTGATGATCCACCTACAAATGTGAACTGACGTTCAAAAATAAAACATTTGAAAACGGACCATTTTCCACATTTCTGAAGCATGACGTAATGGGGGGGTGTTATCTCTTTTGTCGAAAATCAGCCGTTTTTGCTCGAACATTAAATGCCTCCAAATGGTATTTATTTCACTTCCCGGGGTGAAGAAACCCTTTTTGAGAACTCAGAGTGAGTAAATTGGCCATTTTCATGCACTTTTAACCATTCCATAAATCTTGTGTTTTGGGCCCCTGGAAGCATGAAAATCACTTTAAACATGCTAATTTTAGCTCTAACACTGATGATCCACCTACAAATGTGAACTGACGTTCAAAAATAAAACATTTGAAAAGGGACCATTTTCCACATTTCTGAAGCATGACGTAATGGGGGGGTGTTATCTCTTTTGTCGAAAATCAGCCGTTTTTGCTCGAACATTAAATGCCTCCAAATGGTATTTAATTAACTTCCCGAGCCCCTGGAAGCATGAAAATCACTTTAAACATGCTAATTTTAGCTCTAACACTGATGATCCACCTACAAATGTGAACTGACGTTCAAAAATAAAACATTTGAAAACGGACCATTTTCCACATTTCTGAAGCATGACGTAATGGGGGGTGTTATCTCTTTTGTCGAAAATCAGCCGTTTTTGCTCGAACATTAAATGCCTCCAAATGGTATTTATTTCACTTCCCGAGCCCCTGGAAGCATGAAAATCACTTTAAACATGCTAATTTTAGCTCTAACACTGATGATCCACCTACAAATGTGAACTGACGTTCAAAAATAAAACATTTGAAAACGGACCATTTTCCACATTTCTGAAGCATGACGTAATGGGGGGGGGGGGTTATCTCTTTTGTCGAAAATCAGCCGTTTTTGCTCGAACATTAAATGCCTCCAAATGGTATTTAATTAACTTCCCGAGCCCCTGGAAGCATGAAAATCACTTTAAACATGCTAATTTTAGCTCTAACACTGATGATCCACCTACAAATGTGAACTGACGTTCAAAAATAAAACATTTGAAAACGGACCATTTTCCACATTTCTGAAGCATGATGTAATGGGGGGTGTTATCTCTTTTGTCGAAAATCTGCCGTTTTTGCTCGAACATTAAATGCCTCCAAATGGTATTTATTTCACTTCCCGGGGTGAAGAAACCCTTTTTGAGAATTCAGAGTGAGTAAATTGGCCATTTTCATGCACTTTTAACCATTCCATAAATCTTGTGTTTTGGGCCCCTGGAAGCATGAAAATCACTTTAAACATGCTAATTTTAGCTCTACCACTGATGATCCACCTACAAATGTGAACTGACGTTCAAAAATAAAACATTTGAAAACGGACCATTTTCCACATTTCTGAAGCATGACGTAATGGGGGGGGTTATCTCTTTTGTCGAAAATCAGCCGTTTTTGCTCGAACATTAAATGCCTCCAAATGGTATTTAATTAACTTCCCGAGCCCCTGGAAGCATGAAAATCACTTTAAACATGCTAATTTTAGCTCTAACACTGATGATCCACCTACAACTGTGAACTGACGTTCAAAAATAAAACATTTGAAAACGGACCATTTTCCACATTTCTGAAGCATGATGTAATGGGGGGGTGTTATCTCTTTTGTCGAAAATCAGCCGTTTTTGCTCGAACATTAAATGCCTCCAAATGGTATTTATTTCACTTCCCGGGGTGAAGAAACCCTTTTTGAGAACTCAGAGTGAGTAAATTGGCCATTTTCATGCACTTTTAACCATTCCATAAATCTTGTGTTTTGGGCCCCTGGAAGCATGAAAATCACTTTAAACATGCTAATTTTAGCTCTACCACTGATGATCCACCTACAAATGTGAACTGACGTTCAAAAATAAAACATTTGAAAACGGACCATTTCCCACATTTCTGAAGCATGACGTAATGGGGGGGTGTTATCTCTTTTGTCGAAAATCAGCCTTTTTTGCTCGAACATTAAATGCCTCCAAATGGTATTTAATTAACTTCCAGAGCCCCTGGAAGCATGAAAAACACTTTAAACATGCTAATTTTAGCTCTAACACTGATGATCCACCTACAAATGTGAACTGACGTTCAAAAATAAAACATTTGAAAAGGGACCATTTTCCACATTTCTGAAGCATGACGTAATGGGGGGGTGTTATCTCTTTTGTCGAAAATCAGCCGTTTTTGCTCGAACATTAAATGCCTCCAAATGGTATTTAATTAACTTCCCGAGCCCCTGGAAGCATGAAAATCACTTTAAACATGCTAATTTTAGCTCTAACACTGATGATCCACCTACAAATGTGAACTGACGTTCAAAAATAAAACATTTGAAAACGGACCATTTTCCACATTTCTGAAGCATGACGTAATGGGGGGTGTTATCTCTTTTGTCGAAAATCAGCCGTTTTTGCTCGAACATTAAATGCCTCCAAATGGTATTTATTTCACTTCCCGAGCCCCTGGAAGCATGAAAATCACTTTAAACATGCTAATTTTAGCTCTAACACTGATGATCCACCTACAAATGTGAACTGACGTTCAAAAATAAAACATTTGAAAACGGACCATTTTCCACATTTCTGAAGCATGACGTAATGGGGGGGGGGTTATCTCTTTTGTCGAAAATCAGCCGTTTTTGCTCGAACATTAAATGCCTCCAAATGGTATTTAATTAACTTCCCGAGCCCCTGGAAGCATGAAAATCACTTTAAACATGCTAATTTTAGCTCTAACACTGATGATCCACCTACAAATGTGAACTGACGTTCAAAAATAAAACATTTGAAAACGGACCATTTTCCACATTTCTGAAGCATGATGTAATGGGGGGTGTTATCTCTTTTGTCGAAAATCTGCCGTTTTTGCTCGAACATTAAATGCCTCCAAATGGTATTTATTTCACTTCCCGGGGTGAAGAAACCCTTTTTGAGAACTCAGAGTGAGTAAATTGGCCATTTTCATGCACTTTTAACCATTCCATAAATCTTGTGTTTTGGGCCCCTGGAAGCATGAAAATCACTTTAAACATGCTAATTTTAGCTCTACCACTGATGATCCACCTACAAATGTGAACTGACGTTCAAAAATAAAACATTTGAAAACGGACCATTTTCCACATTTCTGAAGCATGACGTAATGGGGGGGGTTATCTCTTTTGTCGAAAATCAGCCGTTTTTGCTCGAACATTAAATGCCTCCAAATGGTATTTAATTAACTTCCCGAGCCCCTGGAAGCATGAAAATCACTTTAAACATGCTAATTTTAGCTCTAACACTGATGATCCACCTACAAATGTGAACTGACGTTCAAAAATAAAACATTTGAAAACGGACCATTTTCCACATTTCTGAAGCATGATGTAATGGGGGGGTGTTATCTCTTTTGTCGAAAATCAGCCGTTTTTGCTCGAACATTAAATGCCTCCAAATGGTATTTATTTCACTTCCCAGGGTGAAGAAACCCTTTTTGAGAACTCAGAGTGAGTAAATTGGCCATTTTCATGCACTTTTAACCATTCCATAAATCTTGTGTTTTGGGCCCCTGGAAGCATGAAAATCACTTTAAACATGCTAATTTTAGCTCTACCACTGATGATCCACCTACAAATGTGAACTGACGTTCAAAAATAAAACATTTGAAAACGGACCATTTCCCACATTTCTGAAGCATGACGTAATGGGGGGGTGTTATCTCTTTTGTCGAAAATCAGCCTTTTTTGCTCGAACATTAAATGCCTCCAAATGGTATTTAATTAACTTCCAGAGCCCCTGGAAGCATGAAAAACACTTTAAACATGCTAATTTTAGCTCTAACACTGATGATCCACCTACAAATGTGAACTGACGTTCAAAAATAAAACATTTGAAAACGGACCATTTTCCACATTTCTGAAGCATGACGTAATGGGGGGGTGTTATCTCTTTTGTCGAAAATCAGCCGTTTTTGCTCGAACATTAAATGCCTCCAAATGGTATTTAATTAACTTCCCGGGGTGAAGAAACCCTTTTTGAGAACTCAGAGTGAGTAAATTGGCCATTTTCATGCACTTTTAACCATTCCATAAATCTTGTGTTTTGGGCCCCTGGAAGCATGAAAATCACTTTAAACATGCTAATTTTAGCTCTAACACTGATGATCCACCTACAAATGTGAACTGACGTTCAAAAATAAAACATTTGAAAACGGACCATTTTCCACATTTCTGAAGCATGACGTAATGGGGGGGTGTTATCTCTTTTGTCGAAAATCAGCCGTTTTTGCTCGAACATTAAATGCCTCCAAATGGTATTTAATTAACTTCCCGAGCCCCTGGAAGCATGAAAATCACTTTAAACATGCTAATTTTAGCTCTAACACTGATGATCCACCTACAAATGTGACCTGACGTTCAAAAATAAAACATTTGAAAACGGACCATTTTCCACATTTCTGAAGCATGACGTAATGGGGGGGTGTGATCTCTTTTGTCGAAAATCAGCCGTTTTTGCTCGAACATTAAATGCCTCCAAATGGTATTTAATTCACTTCCCGAGCCCCTGGAAGCATGAAAATCACTTCAAACATGCTAATTTTAGCTCTAACACTGATGATCCACCTACAAATGTGAACTGACGTTCAAAAATAAAACATTTGAAAACGGACCATTTTCCACATTTCTGAAGCATGACGTAATGGGGGGGTGTTATCTCTTTTGTCGAAAATCAGCCGTTTTTGCTCGAACATTAAATGCCTCCAAATGGTATTTAATTAACTTCCCGAGCCCCTGGAAGCATGAAAATCACTTTAAACATGCTAATTTTAGCTCTAACACTGATGCTCCACCTACAAATCTGAACTGACGTTCAAAAATAAAACATTTGAAAACGGACCATTTTCCACATTTCTGAAGCATGACGTAATGGGGAGGTGTTATCTCTTTTGTCGAAAATCAGCCGTTTTTTGCTCGAACATTAAATGCCTCCAAATGGTATTTAATTAACTTCCCGGGGAGAAGAAACCCTTTTTGAGAACTCAGAGTGAGTAAATTGGCCATTTTCATGCACTTTTAAACATTTCATAAATCTTGTGTTTTGGGCCCCTGGAAGCATGAAAATCACTTTAAACATGCTAATTTTAGCTCTAACACTGATGATCCACCTACAAATGTGAACTGACGTTCAAAAATAAAACATTTGAAAACGGACCATTTTCCACATTTCTGAAGCATGACGTAATGGGGGGGTGTTATCTCTTTTGTCGAAAATCAGCCGTTTTTGCTCGAACATTAAATGCCTCCAAATGGTATTTAATTAACTTCCGAAGCCCCTGGAAGCATGAAAATCACTTTAAACATGCTAATTTTAGCTCTAACACTGATGATCCACCTACAAATGTGAACTGACGTTCAAAAATGAACCATTTGAAAACGGACCATTTTCCACATTTCTGAAGCATGACGTAATGGGGGGTGTTATCTCTTTTGTCGAAAATCTGCCGTTTTTGCTCGAACATTAAACGCCTCCAAATGGTATTTATTTCACTTCCCGAGCCGCTGGAAGCATGAAAATCACTTTAAACATGCTAATTTTAGCTCTAACACTGATGATCCACCACAAATGTGAACTGACGTTCAAAAATAAAACATTTGAAAACGGACCATTTTCCACATTTCTGAAGCATGACGTAATGGGGGGGTGTTATCTCTTTTGTCGAAAATCAGCCGTTTTTGCTCGAACATTAAATGCCTCCAAATGGTATTTATTTCACTTCCCGGGGTGAATAAACCCTTTTTGAGAACTCAGAGTGAGTAAATTGGCCATTTTCATGCACTTTTAACCATTCCATAAATCTTGTGTTTTGGGCCCCTGGAAGCATGAAAATCACTTTAAACATGCTAATTTTAGCTCTAACACTGATGATCCACCTACAAATGTGAACTGACGTTCAAAAATAAAACATTTGAAAACGGACCATTTTCCACATTTCTGAAGCATGACGTAATGGGGGGGTGTTATCTCTTTTGTCGAAAATCAGCCGTTTTTGCTCGAACATTAAATGCCTCCAAATGGTATTTAATTAACTTCCCGAGCCCCTGGAAGCATGAAAATCACTTTAAACATGCTAATTTTAGCTCTAACACTGATGATCCACCTACAAATGTGAACTGACGTTCAAAAATAAAACATTTGAAAACGGACCATTTTCCACATTTCTGAAGCATGACGTAATGGGGGGGTGTTATCTCTTTTGTCAAAAATCAGCCGTTTTTGCTCGAACATTAAATGCCTCCAAATGGTATTTAATTAACTTCCCGAGCCCCTGGAAGCATGAAAATCACTTTAAACATGCTAATTTTAGCTCTAACACTGATGATCCACCTACAAATGTGAACTGACGTTCAAAAATAAAACATTTGAAAACGGACCATTTTCCACATTTCTGAAGCATGACGTAATGGGGGGGTGTTATCTCTTTTGTCGAAAATCAGCCGTTTTTGCTCGAACATTAAATGCCTCCAAATGGTATTTATTTCACTTCCCGAGCCCCTGGAAGCATGAAAATCACTTTAAACATGCTAATTTTAGCTCTAACACTGATGATCCACCTACAAATGTGAACTGACGTTCAAAAATAAAACATTTGAAAACGGACCATTTTCCACATTTCTGAAGCATGACGTAATGGGGGGGTGTTATCTCTTTTGTCGAAAATCAGCCATTTTTGCTCGAACATTAAATGCCTCCAAATGGTATTTATTTCACTTCCCGAGCCCCTGGAAGCATGAAAATCACTTTAAACATGCTAATTTTAGCTCTAACACTGATGATCCACCTACAAATGTGAACTGACGTTCAAAAATAAAACATTTATAAACGGACCATTTTCCACATTTCTGAAGCATGACGTAATGGGGGGGTGTTATCTCTTTTGTCGAAAATCAGCCATTTTTGCTCGAACATTAAATGCCTCCAAATGGTATTTATTTCACTTCCCGGGGTGAAGAAACCCTTTTTGAGAGAACTCAGAGTGAGTAAATTGGCCATTTTCATGCACTTTTAACCATTCCATAAATCTTGTGTTTTGGGCCCCTGGAAGCATGAAAATCACTTTAAACATGCTAATTTTAGCTCTAACACTGATGATCCACCTACAAATGTGAACTGACGTTCAAAAATAAAACATTTGAAAACGGACCATTTCCACATTTCTGAAGCATGACGTAATGGGGGGGTGGTTATCTCTTTTGTCGAAAATCAGCCTTTTTTGCTCGAACATTAAATGCCTCCAAATGGTATTTAATTAACTTCCAGAGCCCCTGGAAGCATGAAAAACACTTTAAACATGCTAATTTTAGCTCTAACACTGATGATCCACCTACAAATGTGAACTGACGTTCAAAAATAAAACATTTGAAAACGGACCATTTTCCACATTTCTGAAGCATGACGTAATGGGGGGGTGTTATCTCTTTTGTCGAAAATCAGCCGTTTTTGCTCGAACATTAAATGCCTCCAAATGGTATTTAATTAACTTCCCGGGGTGAAGAAACCCTTTTTGAGAACTCAGAGTGAGTAAATTGGCCATTTTCATGCACTTTTAACCATTCCATAAATCTTGTGTTTTGGGCCCCTGGAAGCATGAAAATCACTTTAAACATGCTAATTTTAGCTCTAACACTGATGATCCACCAACAAATGTGAACTGACGTTCAAAAATAAAACATTTGAAAACGGACCATTTTCCACATTTCTGAAGCATGACGTAATGGGGGGGTGTTATCTCTTTTGTCGAAAATCAGCCTTTTTTGCTCGAACATTAAATGCCTCCAAATGGTATTTAATTAACTTCCAGAGCCCCTGGAAGCATGAAAAACACTTTAAACATGCTAATTTTAGCTCTAACACTGATGATCCACCTACAAATGTGAACTGACGTTCAAAAATAAAACATTTGAAAACGGACCATTTTCCACATTTCTGAAGCATGACGTAATGGGGGGGTGTTATCTCTTTTGTCGAAAATCAGCCGTTTTTGCTCGAACATTAAATGCCTCCAAATGGTATTTATTTCACTTCCCGGGGTGAAGAAACCCTTTTTGAGAACTCAGAGTGAGTAAATTGGCCATTTTCATGCACTTTTAACCATTCCATAAATCTTGTGTTTTGGGCCCCTGGAAGCATGAAAATCACTTTAAACATGCTAATTTTAGCTCTAACACTGATGATCCACCTACAAATGTGAACTGACGTTCAAAAATAAAACATTTGAAAACGGACCATTTTCCACATTTCTGAAGCATGACGTAATGGGGGGGTGTTATCTCTTTTGTCGAAAATCAGCCGTTTTTGCTCGAACATTAAATGCCTCCAAATGGTATTTAATTAACTTCCCGAGCCCCTGGAAGCATGAAAATCACTTTAAACATGCTAATTTTAGCTCTAACACTGATGATCCACCTACAAATGTGAACTGACGTTCAAAAATAAAACATTTGAAAACGGACCATTTTCCACATTTCTGAAGCATGACGTAATGGGGGGGTGTTATCTCTTTTGTCGAAAATCAGCCGTTTTTGCTCGAACATTAAATGCCTCCAAATGGTATTTAATTAACTTCCCGAGCCCCTGGAAGCATGAAAATCACTTCAAACATGCTAATTTTAGCTCTAACACTGATGATCCACCTACAAATGTGAACTGACGTTCAAAAATAAAACATTTGAAAACGGACCATTTTCCACATTTCTGAAGCATGACGTAATGGGGGGGTGTTATCTCTTTTGTCGAAAATCAGCCGTTTTTGCTCGAACATTAAATGCCTCCAAATGGTATTTAATTAACTTCCCGAGCCCCTGGAAGCATGAAAATCACTTTAAACATGCTAATTTTAGCTCTAACACTGATGATCCACCTACAAATGTGAACTGACGTTCAAAAATAAAACATTTGAAAACGGACCATTTTCCACATTTCTGAAGCATGACGTAATGGGGGGGTGTTATCTCTTTTGTCGAAAATCAGCCGTTTTTGCTCGAACATTAAATGCCTCCAAATGGTATTTAATTAACTTCCCGGGGTGAAGAAACCCTTTTTGAGAACTCAGAGTGAGTAAATTGGCCATTTTCATGCACTTTTAACCATTCCATAAATCTTGTGTTTTGGGCCCCTGGAAGCATGAAAATCACTTTAAACATGCTAATTTTAGCTCTAACACTGATGATCCACCTACAAATGTGAACTGACGTTCAAAAATAAAACATTTGAAAACGGACCATTTTCCACATTTCTGAAGCATGACGTAATGGGGGGGTGTTATCTCTTTTGTCGAAAATCAGCCATTTTTGCTCGAACATTAAATGCCTCCAAATGGTATTTATTTCACTTCCCGAGCCCCTGGAAGCATGAAAATCACTTTAAACATGCTAATTTTAGCTCTAACACTGATGATCCACCTACAAATGTGAACTGACGTTCAAAAATAAAACATTTATAAACGGACCATTTTCCACATTTCTGAAGCATGACGTAATGGGGGGGTGTTATCTCTTTTGTCGAAAATCAGCCGTTTTTGCTCGAACATTAAATGCCTCCAAATGGTATTTATTTCACTTCCCGGGGTGAAGAAACCCTTTTTGAGAGAACTCAGAGTGAGTAAATTGGCCATTTTCATGCACTTTTAACCATTCCATAAATCTTGTGTTTTGGGCCCCTGGAAGCATGAAAATCACTTTAAACATGCTAATTTTAGCTCTAACACTGATGATCCACCTACAAATGTGAACTGACGTTCAAAAATAAAACATTTGAAAACGGACCATTTTCCACATTTCTGAAGCATGACGTAATGGGGGGGTGTTATCTCTTTTGTCGAAAATCAGCCTTTTTTGCTCGAACATTAAATGCCTCCAAATGGTATTTAATTAACTTCCAGAGCCCCTGGAAGCATGAAAAACACTTTAAACATGCTAATTTTAGCTCTAACACTGATGATCCACCTACAAATGTGAACTGATGTTCAAAAATAAAACATTTGAAAACGGACCATTTTCCACATTTCTGAAGCATGACGTAATGGGGGGGTGTTATCTCTTTTGTCGAAAATCAGCCGTTTTTGCTCGAACATTAAATGCCTCCAAATGGTATTTAATTAACTTCCCGGGGTGAAGAAACCCTTTTTGAGAACTCAGAGTGAGTAAATTGGCCATTTTCATGCACTTTTAACCATTCCATAAATCTTGTGTTTTGGGCCCCTGGAAGCATGAAAATCACTTTAAACATGCTAATTTTAGCTCTAACACTGATGATCCACCTACAAATGTGAACTGACGTTCAAAAATAAAACATTTGAAAACGGACCATTTTCCACATTTCTGAAGCATGACGTAATGGGGGGGTGTTATCTCTTTTGTCGAAAATCAGCCTTTTTTGCTCGAACATTAAATGCCTCCAAATGGTATTTAATTAACTTCCAGAGCCCCGGGAAGCATGAAAAACACTTTAAACATGCTAATTTTAGCTCTAACACTGATGATCCACCTACAAATGTGAACTGACGTTCAAAAATAAAACATTTGAAAACGGACCATTTTCCACATTTCTGAAGCATGACGTAATGGGGGGGTGTTATCTCTTTTGTCGAAAATCAGCCGTTTTTGCTCGAACATTAAATGCCTCCAAATGGTATTTATTTCACTTCCCGGGGTGAAGAAACCCTTTTTGAGAACTCAGAGTGAGTAAATTGGCCATTTTCATGCACTTTTAACCATTCCATAAATCTTGTGTTTTGGGCCCCTGGAAGCATGAAAATCACTTTAAACATGCTAATTTTAGCTCTAACACTGATGATCCACCTACAAATGTGAACTGACGTTCAAAAATAAAACATTTGAAAACGGACCATTTTCCACATTTCTGAAGCATGACGTAATGGGGGGGTGTTATCTCTTTTGTCGAAAATCAGCCGTTTTTGCTCGAACATTAAATGCCTCCAAATGGTATTTAATTAACTTCCCGAGTCCCTGGAAGCATGAAAATCACTTTAAACATGCTAATTTTAGCTCTAACACTGATGATCCACCTACAAATGTGAACTGACGTTCAAAAATAAAACATTTGAAAACGGACCATTTTCCACATTTCTGAAGCATGACGTAATGGGGGGGTGTTATCTCTTTTGTCGAAAATCAGCCGTTTTTGCTCGAACATTAAATGCCTCCAAATGGTATTTAATTAACTTCCCGAGCCCCTGGAAGCATGAAAATCACTTCAAACATGCTAATTTTAGCTCTAACACTGATGATCCACCTACAAATGTGAACTGACGTTCAAAAATAAAACATTTGAAAACGGACCATTTTCCACATTTCTGAAGCATGACGTAATGGGGGGGTGTTATCTCTTTTGTCGAAAATCAGCCGTTTTTGCTCGAACATTAAATGCCTCCAAATGGTATTTAATTAACTTCCCGAGCCCCTGGAAGCATGAAAATCACTTTAAACATGCTAATTTTAGCTCTAACACTGATGATCCACCTACAAATGTGAACTGACGTTCAAAAATAAAACATTTGAAAACGGACCATTTTCCACATTTCTGAAGCATGACGTAATGGGGGGGTGTTATCTCTTTTGTCGAAAATCAGCCGTTTTTGCTCGAACATTAAATGCCTCCAAATGGTATTTAATTAACTTCCCGGGGTGAAGAAACCCTTTTTGAGAACTCAGAGTGAGTAAATTGGCCATTTTCATGCACTTTTAACCATTCCATAAATCTTGTGTTTTGGGCCCCTGGAAGCATGAAAATCACTTTAAACATGCTAATTTTAGCTCTAACACTGATGATCCACCTACAAATGTGAACTGACGTTCAAAAATAAAACATTTGATAACGGACCATTTTCCACATTTCTGAAGCATGACGTAATGGGGGGGTGTTATCTCTTTTGTCGAAAATCAGCCGTTTTTGCTCGAACATTAAATGCCTCCAAATGGTATTTAATTAACTTCCCGAGCCCCTGGAAGCATGAAAATCACTTTAAACATGCTAATTTTAGCTCTAACACTGATGATCCACCTACAAATGTGAACTGACGTTCAAAAATAAAACATTTGAAAACGGACCATTTTCCACATTTCTGAAGCATGACGTAATGGGGGGGTGTTATCTCTTTTGTCGAAAATCAGCCGTTTTTTGCTCGAACATTAAATGCCTCCAAATGGTATTTAATTAACTTCCCGGGGTGAAGAAACCCTTTTTGAGAACTCAGAGTGAGTAAATTGGCCATTTTCATGCACTTTTAACCATTCCATAAATCTTGTGTTTTGGGCCCCTGGAAGCATGAAAATCACTTTAAACATGCTAATTTTAGCTCTAACACTGATGATCCACCTACAAATGTGAACTGACGTTCAAAAATAAAACATTTGAAAACGGACCATTTTCCACATTTCTGAAGCATGACGTAATGGGGGGGTGTTATCTCTTTTGTCGAAAATCAGCCGTTTTTGCTCGAACATTAAATGCCTCCAAATGGTATTTATTTCACTTCCCGAGCCCCTGGAAGCATGAAAATCACTTTAAACATGCTAATTTTAGCTCTAACACTGATGATCCACCTACAAATGTGAACTGACGTTCAAAAATAAAACATTTGAAAACGGACCATTTTCCACATTTCTGAAGCATGACGTAATGGGGGGGTGTTATCTCTTTTGTCGAAAATCAGCCGTTTTGCTCGAACATTAAATGCCTCCAAATGGTATTTAATTAACTTCCCGAGCCCCTGGAAGCATGAAAATCACTTTAAACATGCTAATTTTAGCTCTAACACTGATGATCCACCTACAAATGTGAACTGACGTTCAAAAATAAAACATTTGAAAACGGACCATTTTCCTCATTTCTGAAGCATGACGTAATGGGGGGGTGTTATCTCTTTTGTCGAAAATCAGCCATTTTTGCTCGAACATTAAATGCCTCCAAATGGTATTTATTTCACTTCCCGGGGTGAAGAAACCCTTTTTGAGAACTCAGAGTGAGTAAATTGGCCATTTTCATGCACTTTTAACCATTCCATAAATCTTGTGTTTTGGGCCCCTGGAAGCATGAAAATCACTTTAAACATGCTAATTTTAGCTCTAACACTGATGATCCACCTACAAATGTGAACTGACGTTCAAAAATAAAACATTTGAAAACGGACCATTTTCCACATTTCTGAAGCATGACGTAATGGGGGGGTGTTATCTCTTTTGTCGAAAATCAGCCGTTTTTGCTCGAACATTAAATGCCTCCAAATGGTATTTAATTAACTTCCCGAGCCCCTGGAAGCATGAAAATCACTTTAAACATGCTAATTTTAGCTCTAACACTGATGATCCACCTACAAATGTGAACTGACGTTCAAAAATAAAACATTTGAAAACGGACCATTTTCCACATTTCTGAAGCATGACGTAATGGGGGGGTGTTATCTCTTTTGTCAAAAATCAGCCGTTTTTGCTCGAACATTAAATGCCTCCAAATGGTATTTAATTAACTTCCCGAGCCCCTGGAAGCATGAAAATCACTTTAAACATGCTAATTTTAGCTCTAACACTGATGATCCACCTACAAATGTGAACTGACGTTCAAAAATAAAACATTTGAAAACGGACCATTTTCCACATTTCTGAAGCATGACGTAATGGGGGGGTGTTATCTCTTTTGTCGAAAATCAGCCGTTTTTGCTCGAACATTAAATGCCTCCAAATGGTATTTAATTAACTTCCCGGGGTGAAGAAACCCTTTTTGAGAACTCAGAGTGAGTAAATTGGCCATTTTCATGCACTTTTAACCATTCCATAAATCTTGTGTTTTGGGCCCCTGGAAGCATGAAAATCACTTTAAACATGCTAATTTTAGCTCTAACACTGATGATCCACCTACAAATGTGAACTGACGTTCAAAAATAAAACATTTGAAAACGGACCATTTTCCACATTTCTGAAGCATGACGTAATGGGGGGGTGTTATCTCTTTTGTCGAAAATCAGCCGTTTTTGCTCGAACATTAAATGCCTCCAAATGGTATTTATTTCACTTCCCGAGCCCCTGGAAGCATGAAAATCACTTTAAACATGCTAATTTTAGCTCTAACACTGATGATCCACCTACAACTGTGAACTGACGTTCAAAAATAAAACATTTGAAAACGGACCATTTTCCACATTTCTGAAGCATGATGTAATGGGGGGGTGTTATCTCTTTTGTCGAAAATCAGCCGTTTTTGCTCGAACATTAAATGCCTCCAAATGGTATTTATTTCACTTCCCGGGGTGAAGAAACCCTTTTTGAGAACTCAGAGTGAGTAAATTGGCCATTTTCATGCACTTTTAACCATTCCATAAATCTTGTGTTTTGGGCCCCTGGAAGCATGAAAATCACTTTAAACATGCTAATTTTAGCTCTACCACTGATGATCCACCTACAAATGTGAACTGACGTTCAAAAATAAAACATTTGAAAACGGACCATTTCCCACATTTCTGAAGCATGACGTAATGGGGGGGTGTTATCTCTTTTGTCGAAAATCAGCCTTTTTTGCTCGAACATTAAATGCCTCCAAATGGTATTTAATTAACTTCCAGAGCCCCTGGAAGCATGAAAAACACTTTAAACATGCTAATTTTAGCTCTAACACTGATGATCCACCTACAAATGTGAACTGACGTTCAAAAATAAAACATTTGAAAAGGGACCATTTTCCACATTTCTGAAGCATGACGTAATGGGGGGGTGTTATCTCTTTTGTCGAAAATCAGCCGTTTTTGCTCGAACATTAAATGCCTCCAAATGGTATTTAATTAACTTCCCGAGCCCCTGGAAGCATGAAAATCACTTTAAACATGCTAATTTTAGCTCTAACACTGATGATCCACCTACAAATGTGAACTGACGTTCAAAAATAAAACATTTGAAAACGGACCATTTTCCACATTTCTGAAGCATGACGTAATGGGGGGTGTTATCTCTTTTGTCGAAAATCAGCCGTTTTTGCTCGAACATTAAATGCCTCCAAATGGTATTTATTTCACTTCCCGAGCCCCTGGAAGCATGAAAATCACTTTAAACATGCTAATTTTAGCTCTAACACTGATGATCCACCTACAAATGTGAACTGACGTTCAAAAATAAAACATTTGAAAACGGACCATTTTCCACATTTCTGAAGCATGACGTAATGGGGGGGGGGTTATCTCTTTTGTCGAAAATCAGCCGTTTTTGCTCGAACATTAAATGCCTCCAAATGGTATTTAATTAACTTCCCGAGCCCCTGGAAGCATGAAAATCACTTTAAACATGCTAATTTTAGCTCTAACACTGATGATCCACCTACAAATGTGAACTGACGTTCAAAAATAAAACATTTGAAAACGGACCATTTTCCACATTTCTGAAGCATGATGTAATGGGGGGTGTTATCTCTTTTGTCGAAAATCTGCCGTTTTTGCTCGAACATTAAATGCCTCCAAATGGTATTTATTTCACTTCCCGGGGTGAAGAAACCCTTTTTGAGAACTCAGAGTGAGTAAATTGGCCATTTTCATGCACTTTTAACCATTCCATAAATCTTGTGTTTTGGGCCCCTGGAAGCATGAAAATCACTTTAAACATGCTAATTTTAGCTCTACCACTGATGATCCACCTACAAATGTGAACTGACGTTCAAAAATAAAACATTTGAAAACGGACCATTTTCCACATTTCTGAAGCATGACGTAATGGGGGGGGTTATCTCTTTTGTCGAAAATCAGCCGTTTTTGCTCGAACATTAAATGCCTCCAAATGGTATTTAATTAACTTCCCGAGCCCCTGGAAGCATGAAAATCACTTTAAACATGCTAATTTTAGCTCTAACACTGATGATCCACCTACAAATGTGAACTGACGTTCAAAAATAAAACATTTGAAAACGGACCATTTTCCACATTTCTGAAGCATGATGTAATGGGGGGGTGTTATCTCTTTTGTCGAAAATCAGCCGTTTTTGCTCGAACATTAAATGCCTCCAAATGGTATTTATTTCACTTCCCAGGGTGAAGAAACCCTTTTTGAGAACTCAGAGTGAGTAAATTGGCCATTTTCATGCACTTTTAACCATTCCATAAATCTTGTGTTTTGGGCCCCTGGAAGCATGAAAATCACTTTAAACATGCTAATTTTAGCTCTACCACTGATGATCCACCTACAAATGTGAACTGACGTTCAAAAATAAAACATTTGAAAACGGACCATTTCCCACATTTCTGAAGCATGACGTAATGGGGGGGTGTTATCTCTTTTGTCGAAAATCAGCCTTTTTTGCTCGAACATTAAATGCCTCCAAATGGTATTTAATTAACTTCCAGAGCCCCTGGAAGCATGAAAAACACTTTAAACATGCTAATTTTAGCTCTAACACTGATGATCCACCTACAAATGTGAACTGACGTTCAAAAATAAAACATTTGAAAACGGACCATTTTCCACATTTCTGAAGCATGACGTAATGGGGGGGTGTTATCTCTTTTGTCGAAAATCAGCCGTTTTTGCTCGAACATTAAATGCCTCCAAATGGTATTTAATTAACTTCCCGGGGTGAAGAAACCCTTTTTGAGAACTCAGAGTGAGTAAATTGGCCATTTTCATGCACTTTTAACCATTCCATAAATCTTGTGTTTTGGGCCCCTGGAAGCATGAAAATCACTTTAAACATGCTAATTTTAGCTCTAACACTGATGATCCACCTACAAATGTGAACTGACGTTCAAAAATAAAACATTTGAAAACGGACCATTTTCCACATTTCTGAAGCATGACGTAATGGGGGGGTGTTATCTCTTTTGTCGAAAATCAGCCGTTTTTGCTCGAACATTAAATGCCTCCAAATGGTATTTAATTAACTTCCCGAGCCCCTGGAAGCATGAAAATCACTTTAAACATGCTAATTTTAGCTCTAACACTGATGATCCACCTACAAATGTGACCTGACGTTCAAAAATAAAACATTTGAAAACGGACCATTTTCCACATTTCTGAAGCATGACGTAATGGGGGGGTGTGATCTCTTTTGTCGAAAATCAGCCGTTTTTGCTCGAACATTAAATGCCTCCAAATGGTATTTAATTCACTTCCCGAGCCCCTGGAAGCATGAAAATCACTTCAAACATGCTAATTTTAGCTCTAACACTGATGATCCACCTACAAATGTGAACTGACGTTCAAAAATAAAACATTTGAAAACGGACCATTTTCCACATTTCTGAAGCATGACGTAATGGGGGGGTGTTATCTCTTTTGTCGAAAATCAGCCGTTTTTGCTCGAACATTAAATGCCTCCAAATGGTATTTAATTAACTTCCCGAGCCCCTGGAAGCATGAAAATCACTTTAAACATGCTAATTTTAGCTCTAACACTGATGCTCCACCTACAAATCTGAACTGACGTTCAAAAATAAAACATTTGAAAACGGACCATTTTCCACATTTCTGAAGCATGACGTAATGGGGAGGTGTTATCTCTTTTGTCGAAAATCAGCCGTTTTTTGCTCGAACATTAAATGCCTCCAAATGGTATTTAATTAACTTCCCGGGGAGAAGAAACCCTTTTTGAGAACTCAGAGTGAGTAAATTGGCCATTTTCATGCACTTTTAAACATTTCATAAATCTTGTGTTTTGGGCCCCTGGAAGCATGAAAATCACTTTAAACATGCTAATTTTAGCTCTAACACTGATGATCCACCTACAAATGTGAACTGACGTTCAAAAATAAAACATTTGAAAACGGACCATTTTCCACATTTCTGAAGCATGACGTAATGGGGGGGTGTTATCTCTTTTGTCGAAAATCAGCCGTTTTTGCTCGAACATTAAATGCCTCCAAATGGTATTTAATTAACTTCCGAAGCCCCTGGAAGCATGAAAATCACTTTAAACATGCTAATTTTAGCTCTAACACTGATGATCCACCTACAAATGTGAACTGACGTTCAAAAATGAACCATTTGAAAACGGACCATTTTCCACATTTCTGAAGCATGACGTAATGGGGGGTGTTATCTCTTTTGTCGAAAATCTGCCGTTTTTGCTCGAACATTAAACGCCTCCAAATGGTATTTATTTCACTTCCCGAGCCGCTGGAAGCATGAAAATCACTTTAAACATGCTAATTTTAGCTCTAACACTGATGATCCACCACAAATGTGAACTGACGTTCAAAAATAAAACATTTGAAAACGGACCATTTTCCACATTTCTGAAGCATGACGTAATGGGGGGGTGTTATCTCTTTTGTCGAAAATCAGCCGTTTTTGCTCGAACATTAAATGCCTCCAAATGGTATTTATTTCACTTCCCGGGGTGAATAAACCCTTTTTGAGAACTCAGAGTGAGTAAATTGGCCATTTTCATGCACTTTTAACCATTCCATAAATCTTGTGTTTTGGGCCCCTGGAAGCATGAAAATCACTTTAAACATGCTAATTTTAGCTCTAACACTGATGATCCACCTACAAATGTGAACTGACGTTCAAAAATAAAACATTTGAAAACGGACCATTTTCCACATTTCTGAAGCATGACGTAATGGGGGGGTGTTATCTCTTTTGTCGAAAATCAGCCGTTTTTGCTCGAACATTAAATGCCTCCAAATGGTATTTAATTAACTTCCCGAGCCCCTGGAAGCATGAAAATCACTTTAAACATGCTAATTTTAGCTCTAACACTGATGATCCACCTACAAATGTGAACTGACGTTCAAAAATAAAACATTTGAAAACGGACCATTTTCCACATTTCTGAAGCATGACGTAATGGGGGGGTGTTATCTCTTTTGTCAAAAATCAGCCGTTTTTGCTCGAACATTAAATGCCTCCAAATGGTATTTAATTAACTTCCCGAGCCCCTGGAAGCATGAAAATCACTTTAAACATGCTAATTTTAGCTCTAACACTGATGATCCACCTACAAATGTGAACTGACGTTCAAAAATAAAACATTTGAAAACGGACCATTTTCCACATTTCTGAAGCATGACGTAATGGGGGGGTGTTATCTCTTTTGTCGAAAATCAGCCGTTTTTGCTCGAACATTAAATGCCTCCAAATGGTATTTATTTCACTTCCCGAGCCCCTGGAAGCATGAAAATCACTTTAAACATGCTAATTTTAGCTCTAACACTGATGATCCACCTACAAATGTGAACTGACGTTCAAAAATAAAACATTTGAAAACGGACCATTTTCCACATTTCTGAAGCATGACGTAATGGGGGGGTGTTATCTCTTTTGTCGAAAATCAGCCATTTTTGCTCGAACATTAAATGCCTCCAAATGGTATTTATTTCACTTCCCGAGCCCCTGGAAGCATGAAAATCACTTTAAACATGCTAATTTTAGCTCTAACACTGATGATCCACCTACAAATGTGAACTGACGTTCAAAAATAAAACATTTATAAACGGACCATTTTCCACATTTCTGAAGCATGACGTAATGGGGGGGTGTTATCTCTTTTGTCGAAAATCAGCCATTTTTGCTCGAACATTAAATGCCTCCAAATGGTATTTATTTCACTTCCCGGGGTGAAGAAACCCTTTTTGAGAGAACTCAGAGTGAGTAAATTGGCCATTTTCATGCACTTTTAACCATTCCATAAATCTTGTGTTTTGGGCCCCTGGAAGCATGAAAATCACTTTAAACATGCTAATTTTAGCTCTAACACTGATGATCCACCTACAAATGTGAACTGACGTTCAAAAATAAAACATTTGAAAACGGACCATTTTCCACATTTCTGAAGCATGACGTAATGGGGGGGTGTTATCTCTTTTGTCGAAAATCAGCCTTTTTTGCTCGAACATTAAATGCCTCCAAATGGTATTTAATTAACTTCCAGAGCCCCTGGAAGCATGAAAAACACTTTAAACATGCTAATTTTAGCTCTAACACTGATGATCCACCTACAAATGTGAACTGACGTTCAAAAATAAAACATTTGAAAACGGACCATTTTCCACATTTCTGAAGCATGACGTAATGGGGGGGTGTTATCTCTTTTGTCGAAAATCAGCCGTTTTTGCTCGAACATTAAATGCCTCCAAATGGTATTTAATTAACTTCCCGGGGTGAAGAAACCCTTTTTGAGAACTCAGAGTGAGTAAATTGGCCATTTTCATGCACTTTTAACCATTCCATAAATCTTGTGTTTTGGGCCCCTGGAAGCATGAAAATCACTTTAAACATGCTAATTTTAGCTCTAACACTGATGATCCACCAACAAATGTGAACTGACGTTCAAAAATAAAACATTTGAAAACGGACCATTTTCCACATTTCTGAAGCATGACGTAATGGGGGGGTGTTATCTCTTTTGTCGAAAATCAGCCTTTTTTGCTCGAACATTAAATGCCTCCAAATGGTATTTAATTAACTTCCAGAGCCCCTGGAAGCATGAAAAACACTTTAAACATGCTAATTTTAGCTCTAACACTGATGATCCACCTACAAATGTGAACTGACGTTCAAAAATAAAACATTTGAAAACGGACCATTTTCCACATTTCTGAAGCATGACGTAATGGGGGGGTGTTATCTCTTTTGTCGAAAATCAGCCGTTTTTGCTCGAACATTAAATGCCTCCAAATGGTATTTATTTCACTTCCCGGGGTGAAGAAACCCTTTTTGAGAACTCAGAGTGAGTAAATTGGCCATTTTCATGCACTTTTAACCATTCCATAAATCTTGTGTTTTGGGCCCCTGGAAGCATGAAAATCACTTTAAACATGCTAATTTTAGCTCTAACACTGATGATCCACCTACAAATGTGAACTGACGTTCAAAAATAAAACATTTGAAAACGGACCATTTTCCACATTTCTGAAGCATGACGTAATGGGGGGGTGTTATCTCTTTTGTCGAAAATCAGCCGTTTTTGCTCGAACATTAAATGCCTCCAAATGGTATTTAATTAACTTCCCGAGCCCCTGGAAGCATGAAAATCACTTTAAACATGCTAATTTTAGCTCTAACACTGATGATCCACCTACAAATGTGAACTGACGTTCAAAAATAAAACATTTGAAAACGGACCATTTTCCACATTTCTGAAGCATGACGTAATGGGGGGGTGTTATCTCTTTTGTCGAAAATCAGCCGTTTTTGCTCGAACATTAAATGCCTCCAAATGGTATTTAATTAACTTCCCGAGCCCCTGGAAGCATGAAAATCACTTCAAACATGCTAATTTTAGCTCTAACACTGATGATCCACCTACAAATGTGAACTGACGTTCAAAAATAAAACATTTGAAAACGGACCATTTTCCACATTTCTGAAGCATGACGTAATGGGGGGGTGTTATCTCTTTTGTCGAAAATCAGCCGTTTTTGCTCGAACATTAAATGCCTCCAAATGGTATTTAATTAACTTCCCGAGCCCCTGGAAGCATGAAAATCACTTTAAACATGCTAATTTTAGCTCTAACACTGATGATCCACCTACAAATGTGAACTGACGTTCAAAAATAAAACATTTGAAAACGGACCATTTTCCACATTTCTGAAGCATGACGTAATGGGGGGGTGTTATCTCTTTTGTCGAAAATCAGCCGTTTTTGCTCGAACATTAAATGCCTCCAAATGGTATTTAATTAACTTCCCGGGGTGAAGAAACCCTTTTTGAGAACTCAGAGTGAGTAAATTGGCCATTTTCATGCACTTTTAACCATTCCATAAATCTTGTGTTTTGGGCCCCTGGAAGCATGAAAATCACTTTAAACATGCTAATTTTAGCTCTAACACTGATGATCCACCTACAAATGTGAACTGACGTTCAAAAATAAAACATTTGAAAACGGACCATTTTCCACATTTCTGAAGCATGACGTAATGGGGGGGTGTTATCTCTTTTGTCGAAAATCAGCCATTTTTGCTCGAACATTAAATGCCTCCAAATGGTATTTATTTCACTTCCCGAGCCCCTGGAAGCATGAAAATCACTTTAAACATGCTAATTTTAGCTCTAACACTGATGATCCACCTACAAATGTGAACTGACGTTCAAAAATAAAACATTTATAAACGGACCATTTTCCACATTTCTGAAGCATGACGTAATGGGGGGGTGTTATCTCTTTTGTCGAAAATCAGCCGTTTTTGCTCGAACATTAAATGCCTCCAAATGGTATTTATTTCACTTCCCGGGGTGAAGAAACCCTTTTTGAGAGAACTCAGAGTGAGTAAATTGGCCATTTTCATGCACTTTTAACCATTCCATAAATCTTGTGTTTTGGGCCCCTGGAAGCATGAAAATCACTTTAAACATGCTAATTTTAGCTCTAACACTGATGATCCACCTACAAATGTGAACTGACGTTCAAAAATAAAACATTTGAAAACGGACCATTTTCCACATTTCTGAAGCATGACGTAATGGGGGGGTGTTATCTCTTTTGTCGAAAATCAGCCTTTTTTGCTCGAACATTAAATGCCTCCAAATGGTATTTAATTAACTTCCAGAGCCCCTGGAAGCATGAAAAACACTTTAAACATGCTAATTTTAGCTCTAACACTGATGATCCACCTACAAATGTGAACTGATGTTCAAAAATAAAACATTTGAAAACGGACCATTTTCCACATTTCTGAAGCATGACGTAATGGGGGGGTGTTATCTCTTTTGTCGAAAATCAGCCGTTTTTGCTCGAACATTAAATGCCTCCAAATGGTATTTAATTAACTTCCCGGGGTGAAGAAACCCTTTTTGAGAACTCAGAGTGAGTAAATTGGCCATTTTCATGCACTTTTAACCATTCCATAAATCTTGTGTTTTGGGCCCCTGGAAGCATGAAAATCACTTTAAACATGCTAATTTTAGCTCTAACACTGATGATCCACCTACAAATGTGAACTGACGTTCAAAAATAAAACATTTGAAAACGGACCATTTTCCACATTTCTGAAGCATGACGTAATGGGGGGGTGTTATCTCTTTTGTCGAAAATCAGCCTTTTTTGCTCGAACATTAAATGCCTCCAAATGGTATTTAATTAACTTCCAGAGCCCCGGGAAGCATGAAAAACACTTTAAACATGCTAATTTTAGCTCTAACACTGATGATCCACCTACAAATGTGAACTGACGTTCAAAAATAAAACATTTGAAAACGGACCATTTTCCACATTTCTGAAGCATGACGTAATGGGGGGGTGTTATCTCTTTTGTCGAAAATCAGCCGTTTTTGCTCGAACATTAAATGCCTCCAAATGGTATTTATTTCACTTCCCGGGGTGAAGAAACCCTTTTTGAGAACTCAGAGTGAGTAAATTGGCCATTTTCATGCACTTTTAACCATTCCATAAATCTTGTGTTTTGGGCCCCTGGAAGCATGAAAATCACTTTAAACATGCTAATTTTAGCTCTAACACTGATGATCCACCTACAAATGTGAACTGACGTTCAAAAATAAAACATTTGAAAACGGACCATTTTCCACATTTCTGAAGCATGACGTAATGGGGGGGTGTTATCTCTTTTGTCGAAAATCAGCCGTTTTTGCTCGAACATTAAATGCCTCCAAATGGTATTTAATTAACTTCCCGAGTCCCTGGAAGCATGAAAATCACTTTAAACATGCTAATTTTAGCTCTAACACTGATGATCCACCTACAAATGTGAACTGACGTTCAAAAATAAAACATTTGAAAACGGACCATTTTCCACATTTCTGAAGCATGACGTAATGGGGGGGTGTTATCTCTTTTGTCGAAAATCAGCCGTTTTTGCTCGAACATTAAATGCCTCCAAATGGTATTTAATTAACTTCCCGAGCCCCTGGAAGCATGAAAATCACTTCAAACATGCTAATTTTAGCTCTAACACTGATGATCCACCTACAAATGTGAACTGACGTTCAAAAATAAAACATTTGAAAACGGACCATTTTCCACATTTCTGAAGCATGACGTAATGGGGGGGTGTTATCTCTTTTGTCGAAAATCAGCCGTTTTTGCTCGAACATTAAATGCCTCCAAATGGTATTTAATTAACTTCCCGAGCCCCTGGAAGCATGAAAATCACTTTAAACATGCTAATTTTAGCTCTAACACTGATGATCCACCTACAAATGTGAACTGACGTTCAAAAATAAAACATTTGAAAACGGACCATTTTCCACATTTCTGAAGCATGACGTAATGGGGGGGTGTTATCTCTTTTGTCGAAAATCAGCCGTTTTTGCTCGAACATTAAATGCCTCCAAATGGTATTTAATTAACTTCCCGGGGTGAAGAAACCCTTTTTGAGAACTCAGAGTGAGTAAATTGGCCATTTTCATGCACTTTTAACCATTCCATAAATCTTGTGTTTTGGGCCCCTGGAAGCATGAAAATCACTTTAAACATGCTAATTTTAGCTCTAACACTGATGATCCACCTACAAATGTGAACTGACGTTCAAAAATAAAACATTTGATAACGGACCATTTTCCACATTTCTGAAGCATGACGTAATGGGGGGGTGTTATCTCTTTTGTCGAAAATCAGCCGTTTTTGCTCGAACATTAAATGCCTCCAAATGGTATTTAATTAACTTCCCGAGCCCCTGGAAGCATGAAAATCACTTTAAACATGCTAATTTTAGCTCTAACACTGATGATCCACCTACAAATGTGAACTGACGTTCAAAAATAAAACATTTGAAAACGGACCATTTTCCACATTTCTGAAGCATGACGTAATGGGGGGGTGTTATCTCTTTTGTCGAAAATCAGCCGTTTTTTGCTCGAACATTAAATGCCTCCAAATGGTATTTAATTAACTTCCCGGGGTGAAGAAACCCTTTTTGAGAACTCAGAGTGAGTAAATTGGCCATTTTCATGCACTTTTAACCATTCCATAAATCTTGTGTTTTGGGCCCCTGGAAGCATGAAAATCACTTTAAACATGCTAATTTTAGCTCTAACACTGATGATCCACCTACAAATGTGAACTGACGTTCAAAAATAAAACATTTGAAAACGGACCATTTTCCACATTTCTGAAGCATGACGTAATGGGGGGGTGTTATCTCTTTTGTCGAAAATCAGCCGTTTTTGCTCGAACATTAAATGCCTCCAAATGGTATTTATTTCACTTCCCGAGCCCCTGGAAGCATGAAAATCACTTTAAACATGCTAATTTTAGCTCTAACACTGATGATCCACCTACAAATGTGAACTGACGTTCAAAAATAAAACATTTGAAAACGGACCATTTTCCACATTTCTGAAGCATGACGTAATGGGGGGGTGTTATCTCTTTTGTCGAAAATCAGCCGTTTTGCTCGAACATTAAATGCCTCCAAATGGTATTTAATTAACTTCCCGAGCCCCTGGAAGCATGAAAATCACTTTAAACATGCTAATTTTAGCTCTAACACTGATGATCCACCTACAAATGTGAACTGACGTTCAAAAATAAAACATTTGAAAACGGACCATTTTCCTCATTTCTGAAGCATGACGTAATGGGGGGGTGTTATCTCTTTTGTCGAAAATCAGCCATTTTTGCTCGAACATTAAATGCCTCCAAATGGTATTTATTTCACTTCCCGGGGTGAAGAAACCCTTTTTGAGAACTCAGAGTGAGTAAATTGGCCATTTTCATGCACTTTTAACCATTCCATAAATCTTGTGTTTTGGGCCCCTGGAAGCATGAAAATCACTTTAAACATGCTAATTTTAGCTCTAACACTGATGATCCACCTACAAATGTGAACTGACGTTCAAAAATAAAACATTTGAAAACGGACCATTTTCCACATTTCTGAAGCATGACGTAATGGGGGGGTGTTATCTCTTTTGTCGAAAATCAGCCGTTTTTGCTCGAACATTAAATGCCTCCAAATGGTATTTAATTAACTTCCCGAGCCCCTGGAAGCATGAAAATCACTTTAAACATGCTAATTTTAGCTCTAACACTGATGATCCACCTACAAATGTGAACTGACGTTCAAAAATAAAACATTTGAAAACGGACCATTTTCCACATTTCTGAAGCATGACGTAATGGGGGGGTGTTATCTCTTTTGTCAAAAATCAGCCGTTTTTGCTCGAACATTAAATGCCTCCAAATGGTATTTAATTAACTTCCCGAGCCCCTGGAAGCATGAAAATCACTTTAAACATGCTAATTTTAGCTCTAACACTGATGATCCACCTACAAATGTGAACTGACGTTCAAAAATAAAACATTTGAAAACGGACCATTTTCCACATTTCTGAAGCATGACGTAATGGGGGGGTGTTATCTCTTTTGTCGAAAATCAGCCGTTTTTGCTCGAACATTAAATGCCTCCAAATGGTATTTAATTAACTTCCCGGGGTGAAGAAACCCTTTTTGAGAACTCAGAGTGAGTAAATTGGCCATTTTCATGCACTTTTAACCATTCCATAAATCTTGTGTTTTGGGCCCCTGGAAGCATGAAAATCACTTTAAACATGCTAATTTTAGCTCTAACACTGATGATCCACCTACAAATGTGAACTGACGTTCAAAAATAAAACATTTGAAAACGGACCATTTTCCACATTTCTGAAGCATGACGTAATGGGGGGGTGTTATCTCTTTTGTCGAAAATCAGCCGTTTTTGCTCGAACATTAAATGCCTCCAAATGGTATTTATTTCACTTCCCGAGCCCCTGGAAGCATGAAAATCACTTTAAACATGCTAATTTTAGCTCTAACACTGATGATCCACCTACAAATGTGAACTGACGTTCAAAAATAAAACATTTGAAAACGGACCATTTTCCACATTTCTGAAGCATGACGTAATGGGGGGGTGTTATCTCTTTAGTCGAAAATCAGCCGTTTTTGCTCGAACATTAAATGCCTCCAAATGGTATTTAATTAACTTCCCGAGCCCCTGGAAGCATGAAAATCACTTTAAACATGCTAATTTTAGCTCTAACACTGATGATCCACCTACAAATGTGAACTGACGTTCAAAAATAAAACATTTGAAAACGGACCATTTTCCACATTTCTGACGCATGACGTAATGGGGGGGTGTTATCTCTTTTGTCGAAAATCAGCCGTTTTTGCTCGAACATTAAATGCCTCCAAATGGTATTTAATTAACTTCCCGGGGTGAAGAAACCCTTTTTGAGAACTCAGAGTGAGTAAATTGGCCATTTTCATGCACTTTTAACCATTCCATAAATCTTGTGTTTTGGGCCCCTGGAAGCATGAAAATCACTTTAAACATGCTAATTTTAGATCTAACACTGATGATCCACCTACAAATGTGAACTGACGTTCAAAAATAAAACATTTGAAAACGGACCATTTTCCACATTTCTGAAGCATGACGTAATGGGGGGGTGTTATCTCTTTTGTCGAAAATCAGCCGTTTTTGCTCGAACATTAAATGCCTCCAAATGGTATTTAATTAACTTCCCGAGCCCCTGGAAGCATGAAAATCACTTTAAACATGCTAATTTTAGCTCTAACACTGATGATCCACCTACAAATGTGAACTGACGTTCAAAAATAAAACATTTGAAAACGGACCATTTTCCACATTTCTGAAGCATGACGTAATGGGGGGGTGTTATCTCTTTTGTCGAAAATCAGCCGTTTTTTGCTCGAACATTAAATGCCTCCAAATGGTATTTAATTAACTTCCCGGGGTGAAGAAACCCTTTTTGAGAACTCAGAGTGAGTAAATTGGCCATTTTCATGCACTTTTAACCATTCCATAAATCTTGTGTTTTGGGCCCCTGGAAGCATGAAAATCACTTTAAACATGCTAATTTTAGCTCTAACACTGATGATCCACCTACAAATGTGAACTGACGTTCAAAAATAAAACATTTGAAAACGGACCATTTTCCACATTTCTGAAGCATGACGTAATGGGGGGGTGTTATCTCTTTTGTCGAAAATCAGCCGTTTTTGCTCGAACATTAAATGCCTCCAAATGGTATTTAATTAACTTCCTGAGCCCCTGGAAGCATGAAAATCACTTTAAACATGCTAATTTTAGCTCTAACACTGATGATCCACCTACAAATGTGAACTGACGTTCAAAAATAAAACATTTGAAAACGGACCATTTTCCACATTTCTGAAGCATGACGTAATGGGGGGTGTTATCTCTTTTGTCGAAAATCAGCCGTTTTTGCTCGAACATTAAATGCCTCCAAATGGTATTTATTTCACTTCCCGAGCCCCTGGAAGCATGAAAATCACTTTAAACATGCTAATTTTAGCTCTAACACTGATGATCCACCTACAAATGTGAACTGACGTTCAAAAATAAAACATTTGAAAACGGACCATTTTCCACATTTCTGAAGCATGACGTAATGGGGGGGTGTTATCTCTTTTGTCGAAAATCAGCCGTTTTTGCTCGAACATTAAATGCCTCCAAATGGTATTTAATTAACTTCCCGAGCCCCTGGAAGCATGAAAATCACTTTAAACATGCTAATTTTAGCTCTAACACTGATGATCCACCTACAAATGTGAACTGACGTTCAAAAATAAAACATTTGAAAACGGACCATTTTTCACATTTCTAAAGCATGACGTAATGGGGGGGTGTTATCTCTTTTGTCGAAAATCAGCCGTTTTTGCTCGAACATTAAATGCCTCCAAATGGTATTTAATTAACTTTCCGGGGTGAAGAAACCCTTTTTGAGAACTCAGAGTGAGTAAATTGGCCATTTTCATGCACTTTTAACCATTCCATAAATCTTGTGTTTTGGGCCCCTGGAAGCATGAAAATCACTTTAAACATGCTAATTTTAGCTCTAACACTGATGATCCACCTACAAATGTGAACTGACGTTCAAAAATAAAACATTTGAAAACGGACCATTTTCCACATTTCTGAAGCATGACGTAATGGGGGGGTGTTATCTCTTTTGTCGAAAATCAGCCGTTTTTGCTCGAACATTAAATGCCTCCAAATGGTATTTAATTAACTTCCCGAGCCCCTGGAAGCATGAAAATCACTTTATACATGCTAATTTTAGCTCTAACACTGATGATCCACCTACAAATGTGAACTGACGTTCAAAAATAAAACATTTGAAAACGGACCATTTTCCACATTTCTGAAGCATGACGTAATGGGGGGGTGTTATCTCTTTTGTCGAAAATAAGCCGTTTTTGCTCGAACATTAAATGCCTTCAAATGGTATTTAATTAACTTCCCGAGCCCCTGGAAGCATGAAAATCACTTTAAACATGCTAATTTTAGCTCTAACACTGATGATCCACCTACAAATGTGAACTGACGTTCAAAAATAAAACATTTGAAAACGGACCATTTTCCACATTTCTGAAGCATGACGTAATGGGGGGGTGTTATCTCTTTTGTCGAAAATCAGCCGTTTTTGCTCGAACATTAAATGCCTCCAAATGGTATTTAACTAACTTCCCGAGCCCCTGGAAGCATGAAAATCACTTTAAACATGCTAATTTTAGCTCTAACACTGATGAACCACCTACAAATGTGAACTGACGTTCAAAAATAAAACATTTGAAAACGGACCATTTTCCACATTTCTGAAGCATGACGTAATGGGGGTGTGTTATCTCTTTTGTCGAAAATCAGCCGTTTTTGCTCGAACATTAAATGCCTCCAAATGGTATTTAATTAACTTCCCGAGCCCCTGGAAGCATGAAAATCACTTTAAACATGCTAATTTTAGCTCTAACACTGATGATCCACCTACAAATGTGAACTGACGTTCAAAAATAAAACATTTGAAAACGGACCATTTTCCACATTTCTGAAGCATGACGTAATGGGGGGGTGTTATCTCTTTTGTCGAAAATCAGCCGTTTTTGCTCGAACATTAAATGCCTCCAAATGGTATTTAATTAACTTCCCGGGGTGAAGAAACCCTTTTTGAGAACTCAGAGTGAGTAAATTGGCCATTTTCATGCACTTTTAACCATTCCATAAATCTTGTGTTTTGCGCCCCTGGAAGCATGAAAATCACTTTAAACATGCTAATTTTAGCTCTAACACTGATGATCCACCTACAAATGTGAACTGACGTTCAAAAATAAAACATTTGAAAACGGACCATTTTCCACATTTCTGAAGCATGACGTAATGGGGGGGTGTTATCTCTTTTGTCGAAAATCAGCCGTTTTTGCTCGAACATTAAATGCCTCCAACTGGTATTTAATTAACTTCCCGAGCCCCTGGAAGCATGAAAATCACTTTAAACATGCTAATTTTAGCTCTAACACTGATGATCCACCTACAAATGTGAACTGACGTTCAAAAATAAAACATTTGAAAACGGACCATTTTCCACATTTCTGAAGCATGACGTAATGGGGGGGTGTTATCTCTTTTGTCGAAAATCAGCCGTTTTTGCTCGAACATTAAATGCCTCCAAATGGTATTTAATTAACTTCCCGGGGTGAAGAAACCCTTTTTGAGAACTCAGAGTGAGTAAATTGGCCATTTTCATGCACTTTTAACCATTCCATAAATCTTGTGTTTTGGGCCCCTGGAAGCATGAAAATCACTTTAAACATGCTAATTTTAGCTCTAACACTGATGATCCACCTACAAATGTGAACTGACGTTCAAAAATAAAACATTTGAAAACGGACCATTTTCCACATTTCTGAAGCATGACGTAATGGGGGGGTGTTATCTCTTTTGTCGAAAATCAGCCGTTTTTGCTCGAACATTAAATGCCTCCAAATGGTATTTAATTAACTTCCCGGGGTGAAGAAACCCTTTTTGAGAACTCAGAGTGAGTAAATTGGCCATTTTCATGCACTTTTAACCATTCCATAAATCTTGTGTTTTGGGCCCCTGGAAGCATGAAAATCAATTTAAACATGCTAATTTTAGCTCTAACACTGATGATCCGCCTACAAATGTGAACTGATGTTCAAAAATAAAACATTTGAAAACGGACCATTTTCCACATTTCTGAAGCATGACGTAATGGGGGGGTGTTATCTCTTTTGTCGAAAATCAGCCGTTTTTGCTCGAACATTAAATGCCTCCAAATGGTATTTAATTAACTTCCCGGGGTGAAGAAACCCTTTTTGAGAACTCAGAGTGAGTAAATTGGCCATTTTCATGCACTTTTAACCATTCCATAAATCTTGTGTTTTGGGCCCCTGGAAGCATGAAAATCACTTTAAACATGCTAATTTTAGCTCTAACACTGATGATCCACCTACAAATGTGAACTGACCTTCAAAAATAAAACATTTGAAAACGGACCATTTTCCACATTTCTGAAGCATGATGTAATGGGGGGGTGTTATCTCTTTTGTCGAAAATCAGCCGTTTTTGCTCGAACATTAAATGCCTCCAAATGGTATTTAATTAACTTCCCGAGCCCCTGGAAGCATGAAAATCACTTTAAACATGCTAATTTTAGCTCTAACACTGATGATCCACCTACAAATGTGAACTGACGTTCAAAAATAAAACATTTGAAAACTGACCATTTTCCACATTTCTGAAGCATGACGTAATGGGGGGGTGTTATCTCTTTTGTCGAAAATCAGCCGTTTTTGCTCGAACATTAAATGCCTCCAAATGGTATTTAATTAACTTCCCGGGGTGAAGAAACCCTTTTTGAGAACTCAGAGTGAGTAAATTGGCCATTTTCATGCACTTTTAACCATTCCATAAATCTTGTGTTTTGGGCCCCTGGAAGCATGAAAATCACTTTAAACATGCTAATTTTAGCTCTAACACTGATGATCCACCTACAAATGTGAACTGACGTTCAAAAATAAAACATTTGAAAACGGACCATTTTCCACATTTCTGAAGCATGACGTAATGGGGGGGTGTTATCTCTTTTGTCGAAAATCAGCCGTTTTTGCTCGAACATTAAATGCCTCCAAATGGTATTTAATTAACTTCCCGAGCCCCTGGAAGCATGAAAATCACTTTAAACATGCTAATTTTAGCTCTAACACTGATGATCCACCTACAAATGTGAACTGACGTTCAAAAATAAAACATTTGAAAACGGACCATTTTCCACATTTCTGAAGCATGACGTAATGGGGGGGTGTTATCTCTTTTGTCGAAAATCAGCCGTTTTTGCTCGAACATTAAATGCCTCCAAATGGTATTTAATTAACTTCCCGGGGTGAAGAAACCCTTTTTGAGAACTCAGAGTGAGTAAATTGGCCATTTTCATGCACTTTTAACCATTCCATAAATCTTGTGTTTTGGGCCCCTGGAAGCATGAAAATCACTTTAAACATGCTAATTTTAGCTCTAACACTGATGATCCACCTACAAATGTGAACTGACGTTCAAAAATAAAACATTTGAAAACGGACCATTTTCCACATTTCTGAAGCATGACGTAATGGGGGGGTGTTATCTCTTTTGTCGAAAATCAGCCGTTTTTGCTCGAACATTAAATGCCTCCAAATGGTATTTAATTAACTTCCCGAGCCCCTGGAAGCATGAAAATCACTTTAAACATGCTAATTTTAGCTCTAACACTGATGATCCACCTACAAATGTGAACTGACGTTCAAAAATAAAACATTTGAAAACGGACCATTTTCCACATTTCTGAAGCATGACGTAATGGGGGGGTGTTATCTCTTTTGTCGAAAATCAGCCGTTTTTGCTCGAACATTAAATGCCTCCAAATGGTATTTAATTAACTTCCCGGGGTGAAGAAACCCTTTGCGAGAACTCAGAGTGAGTAAATTGGCCATTTTCATGCACTTTTAACCATTCCATAAATCTTGTGTTTTGGTCCCCTGGAAGCATGAAAATCACTTTAAACATGCTAATTTTAGCTCTAACACTGATGATCCACCTACAAATGTGAACTGACGTTCAAAAATAAAACATTTGAAAACTGACCATTTTCCACATTTCTGAAGCATGACGTAATGGGGGGGTGTTATCTCTTTTGTCGAAAATCAGCCGTTTTTGCTCGAACATTAAATGCCTCCAAATGGTATTTAATTAACTTCCCGAGCCCCTGGAAGCATGAAAATCACTTTAAACATGCTAATTTTAGCTCTAACACTGATGATCCACCTACAAATGTGAACTGACGTTCAAAAATAAAACATTTGAAAACGGACCATTTTCCACATTTCTGAAGCATGACGTAATGGGGGGGTGTTATCTCTTTTGTCGAAAATCAGCCGTTTTTGCTCGAACATTAAATGCCTCCAAATGGTATTTAATTAACTTCCCGAGCCCCTGGAAGCATGAAAATCACTTTAAACATGCTAATTTTAGCTCTAACACTGATGATCCACCTACAAATGTGAACTGACGTTCAAAAATAAAACATTTGAAAACGGACCATTTTCCACATTTCTGA